>NC_056733.1:266074422-266374422 GCF_019279795.1 Protopterus annectens
TATATCTTACTGCACGTCAGGTGTTTAACAGGCATCATTAACAAGCTGTATTCCTTATATGGGGCTGTCCACTGCCCACCTTTTTGCCAGCATGCCACAAGTAATGGGTCATAAAGGGTGGCACCTGTCATGCATGCCCTTCAGTCTCTCTCTTCTTGACACTTGGAATCAAATATTTATTTGCTTTTGGCAGGAAAATAAAAAAAAAATTCCAGCAACTCACTCAGTTCCTGTTGTTGCCTAAAAGTAAGCCTTTCTCCTTGGAACCCTGAATGTTACCAGGAGTAAATAAAGTGTCATGAGCACTTACTACAGCATGTACAAAAAGAGAAACTGCATTGTTTTCCCTCTTAAGGCATTGTACCACAAGCAGACTTTATGTATTTCATTTATACAGCAGAAGAGGAGAAAACCTCCTGAACTGTCATTTTTTTCCGTCCAGATATAATGATGTAGTGTTGTAAAAAATTAAGTAGCGCAGGAGTATTTTGAAGTTTTACAAAAGGTTGCACTGTCATCTTATTCCTCAACTTCAGGGCAAACTGTAACAAAGAAAAGAAAGAGGGAACCAACATTTTCCTCTCTAGTCAGAAAAGGAACAAATTGGCATTATTTAGTCGGTGCTGTTTTCTTCAAGTTCATTACCAGTAGATTTTTTTATCCATAGAGACTGTCATCCTAATTAAGTTTTAAATGACCCTGTAGAAAAATTCAACAAGGAGGAGACAATATGCAGTTACTGAAGTCTAAACTCCTTAAGTATCTTTTACCTCATCATTGACTTTATTCAAGATGTTTGGGGTAAGGTTTTTATATAACCAGATGCTCAGTCACAAACTCTTAAAAGAGTCCTAGCAGAACAAATCTGTCTGTATAGAAGTGTGTCAGCAGGTGCAGCAGTTTTAGAGGTGGTATTACAGACAAAAATTCTGGCATTATTCCAACTGTAAGAGTTTTACCAGGAGATGAATGGATCATGTTTTCAGAGAGATGTAGGAAAGAAATAAAGTTGATACCTCAGGCATTCTAGATATAAGAACAGTAACTACACTGCACCTGCATGGCACAGCAATCTCCATGCATTCTAAAACACACGGAGGACTTTCCTAAAGACATATTTGATAAGTCTGTGAAGGAGAGTATAACTGGGCTTACACAGCAGGTAAACCAGGATCCTACATGGTGAAGGCCAGGTACAGCAATGTTAAGTGTCCACCTGTAGCCCTATTATAAAGCCATCATGCACTGCAAGTACCACAATTCCCAGTGAAAGTGATAGCACAACTTCTGATTTATCCACTGTGTGTATCTTCCTTTTTAATCCTCCATTAGAGAAAATGTTGCAACAGCTAGAGTAGTAAGAAAAAGAGTATGCAGAATGCCACCCAGGTATTGTATACCATGCTGCACAGCTACACCAGTAAACTGCTGATGTTCTTAGCACAAGTAGAGTATACCAGTTCTTTAAGAAGCGGGGTTAAGGTCTTTACATTACAGGTACAAGGTACAGGATTTGTTTCTGAAATGTGTTTATCGGCTAGGCTTGTAATAGTCAACTTACTGATTAGCTTGTGTTCAACTGTGAACCTAGATATGTAGAAATCAAAAGCAGAAACAGCAGCAAAGGAGGCTTTTCACAGCATCACAGTGTGTATAATTTCAGTTATTTTAACACTACTCCTCACCATGCCATCAGATAGCAATGGCTCATTTCATAAGAAGGTTAGTGTCATGGGGATATCCAGTAGTGTTTTGTGACAGTGCAACTCTGTACTACTCATCTACTTCAAATGAAAAACTGACCTTGGCAGTTTCACTGGTAGAAATCCTACTAAACATTCAGATAATGCAACCAGTTCCAGAGTCAGGAATAGAAACAGGTTTTTATTCATTAAGTTTTCTAGTTGTAAAGAAAATAAAACAGTGCCTGGAAATATTAGCTCTATCAGACCTGAATGTATACTTAAAGAAGTTCAATATGTTGATTATGCAATCAGTGTTATCACTTCTTTTGGCTTTCCTGGTGAGAAAATAATACAAGATGACTATTTTAATGTATGTCTCTATTTGTGAAGCAGACAAGAGTTTCCCTAGGCTTCAGATGAGGAACTTCCTATATTTTAGTTCTCTGCACTGACTTATTTTACATTTTATTACCTTGCTCTTTCACCCTTCTGCTGCTCCCAGGGTGTGATGCCTATTTGCATGACTTAGTTTGAAAATCCGCGGTGGTGGTGCTGCGGTAGCGTTGTCGCCTCACAGTAAGACGCTGACCGGTTCGACTCTCAGCTAGAGCGTCTTCTGCGTGGAGACATGCGTGAATGAGCGTACCTTCGTTGAAGGTTGTGCGTTAGGGCTGGCAACTCAGCACGTAAAAATCAACTGCCAATCATTAGCAGATCGGAGTTCCGCTGTGGCGACCCCTAACCGGGAAAAGCCGAAAGACACAACAACAAAAAGTTTGAAAGGAATTTACACATGCACTTTTTTGTGCAAGTACCTGTTCAAGCCACTCACTCACTTGCTGCGCTTTCAGAATTGACATAGTTTCTGGTCTTCAAGGGTCAAATCTACAACCCCCCCCCAAACAAAGTTACAGGGGTAAGTTTAGGTGCTAAACTGTATGATTTCCCTCTTTCTTTGACAGAAATCAGATTTTTTGATCAGATAATAAAAGAAAATAATTTATTCGACTGATTTCTGAAGACAAGGAGTTTGTCTTTATCAGTTCTAATGATTCCTTCTGCAAAACTTCAATACAGGATAATACATTAGTTCTTGTAGAGTTTATGGTACTTAAAGACAAAATCAGTAGAATACATTTCTTCTTCTACTGTTTGCCTCGTAAGAGACCTTATGCTGTATGCTTACCAGATTTCTATTGCCCCTGATCACCCACTCTTACCTCCACTCACAAAGTAAACTCAACTATGGAAGCATCAAATTACTCTTGGGAGGGTGCATTTTTAAGGGCTGAAAGTACTGGAAATGTAGTTATCTGCTCTAGAGAAAAGAATATATAAATATAAACAATAGCTGACAATCTAGCGGTGAAATCTTTTCAGTCAGTCCTTGGACCAGGGACTCTATAACACAGACACAGAAGAACAGTGATGTGGTAAATAAACAAGGAGGCACATGCACTTGCCAAATGTGCAGACTGACAGTGATTTTCTGTGAGCAGACAGTCTGATTTAAGTAATTCTCCAAGTCATTTGCATTTCAGATAAACTACAAAACACTATGTCAGGCTTTGCAGGCAGTGAGTTTTTGATGTATCGCAAGAAGAATCTGTACAAAAGTATATTCTTGGGCATAATAAAGAAGTGGAATTGTTTAGTGACGGATCACTTTTTTTCAATTTCCCATGAAGCCTCAGACTTTCAAACTGTCCACATGCTCTGGCATTGACAGAGAATACCTTCATAATTTCTTGGATTCAGGGCCTTCTTTATGCAATTCCATGTTAGAAGTTCTGTTAAAGGTAAAAGAAAAGACAGAACCCATTCTAGTCCCTCATTTTTTTGGCCAAGGCAGCTGCGGTTTAGTTTGCCAGCTCAGCAACAGAAGCCTTGTCACTCCTTTCCCACTATAACTTGCTTATACATCGGTAGAGGAAAGTATTCTACCAGAATCTAAAAGCTCCAAATCTAACACTATTGAAAATACCAGGTTGATTTGAAATAGCCATCTTTTTTAATGAGGTCTTGTTTGTCCTTATAAGGGCAAAATGACCAAATACAAGAAAGTCTTGCCTATATGAGTAGATATTAAAATAGTTGTGTCTGTATAGCTACTGTTTCATCCTTTCCAAGTTTTACAGTATCTATGTTTAGTACCAGTATTATTTATTCCCTAATGGTGGCACAGCGGTAGCGTTGTTGCCTCATAGCAAGAGGTTCTCCTGTTCGATTCTCGGCTGGAGTGCCTTCTGTGTGGAGTCTGCATGTCCTCCCCGTGGTCAAGTGGCCTCCAAAAGACATGCGTGAATGGGTGTGCTTTCACTGAAGGTTGGGTGTCGGGCTGGCAACTTGGCACAAAAAAAAAATCAACTGCCAATCATTAGCGGACCGGAGTTCTGCTGTGGTGACCCCTAACCGGGAAAAGACAAACATTATTTATTCCCTAATAGAAGTACATCTTTATGTACGTTCTGTCCGTTTAATTATGAAATGTCATTCAGTCATAAATACAGTGAATAGGCAGTTTTTGAAAGGTATTTTACATTTGATACCCTCTGGACATCTACTGGTTTCAGATTGAGACCTGAATTTTGTGAGAAATTAACCAAATCTTACATTGAATTTGTCAGTTCTTCTGACTTGATATGCTTAGCAGACAAGGCCTGTAAGACCCTTTGCTAATAGGCAGTTTCATTAGCCAGAAAAATTACTGAACTGCAGTGTGAAAAGAAATATACACATTGTTTTTTTTTTTTTTTTTTTCAAAATGACAATAGTAGGGTAGCTTTAAAACAAATTCCTTTTTATATCTAAAGTGTGTGAACTTCTTCGTATGAATCCATCAAGGTTCCGTTTTTTCCACAAGCATGAAAACAAAGGGGAACACTTTTGTAACACACAGATGTGCATAGAGCTCTTGGGTAAGGTGTACAAAGGACCAAACCCATTAGACAAAGTGATCAGTTGTTTGTTTCTTTCATGAAATGAAAACAAAATTATCCATTGACCATATACATCCTTTGAAGTGGTTACCCAGTGTTTATTTTCTAACTACCACAGGACCTTAACTGGGGAATGTAGGCTTAATCCACCTACTCAACCATCGCAATTGCTGACTTCTTTAAGAATGTGTCATTGTGTTTGTGAGGCCATCACAGGGACATCTTGTCATATATTTTCCAAGCATTATAATTTGGTTGCTCAGTCTAAGAGCAGAGTGGGAATTGTTTTGGCAGTTTTCTAGTACATGCTTTAGGCATATCTCCCAATTTGAAAGATTGCAGCGTACCTTGTCCTGTCCTGTTGAAAATCATGTCTATGATTTCCTGCAGCAGTTATTCTTGTAATGTACATAGTACAGATGTGTGATGTACTCCTCTTAACAGAGGTACATGTAGCAGGGTACTTGTCTTCCACTCTAGGCCTTCTCATGCTGCTCATATATTGTGTTCTATAGTGATTGTATAATCTTGATATTTGTGCTGCTTTATTGGTTATTAATACTGAAAAAACAAAGTTTATCAAATGCAAATAAATATTCTGACCATTTTTATACTAAATATTTTAGATTTAACAAATGCAAGGTTGCCCAGATTATGTTTTATGAATTCTCTGTATCTCTTTAAAGAAATGGTGTTGTGTTTTGTTCATGGCACATCTGTTAATGGATGCATTTTCTGTTAAAAACTAAATGCATTTATATTTGCTATAAGAATCTGTCAGTGCATTTTCCCTGATAGTCAGTTCAGGTCTGCAGAAAAGATCACAGTAAGGAAAGTGTTATATTCTGCTTTACAACAGGGAAGGATTGTTCTGTAATAGCCATGGTGTAAGAGTACAACCTCATACAAAAGGATGAGTAATATCTGATTGCTGAAAATATCTGACAAACTCTAACTAGGCTACTTATGTCTTACCTAGAGGTCTTTGCTCCTTTTTATTTTCAGTCACCCAATCTTTTGTCTGAGCTGGTATATTTCTGTTATCTTCTAAAGGCGACTTTGATCACAGCAGTCCTCAAGAATTCCACCTTGCTTCTGGTCATTTTATAAAGTTACTGCCCTATCTGTAACCTTCCCTTTATCTGGAAATGTGCTAAAGAAAGTGGTGCATAAGCAGCTTGCTTCCTTTCTTGATTGTCATGAACTTTGTGGTCCTTTTCTAGACAGGGCCTCTACAATACTATGATCAGTGATTTTTCTAATGGCACAGTTTTTAATTAATTTATTTATTCTTTGTTGAACGGGTTAGTCCCACTAGGCTAGTAGCCTCTTTTCAGGGGAGACCTACGGTGGTATTTATACTATAAGGGGAAATTTGGCAAAGGCATCGGGGGTGGGTTTGGCATAATGCTTAAGGTTGTCACCTCATAAGCAAAAGGTACAGGGTATTGGCTAGGCTTAAACATGACCGTTCAGGACAATTAGTATAGTATAACCTCTGAACTTAAGAGTGGACTGCAGTGTAAGCATTCAGTCTATTGAATGGTGGAATAGAACCCACAGCCTTCTGCACTAAAGGCAAGTGTGCTGCCTGGTGCACCACTGACGCTGCTTAAAGTGTTAGAATCAAAGGTGGTACTTTCTGCTGATCCGCCTTGATGTGTCTTGTCACATTTGGCATAACTGCTTTCTACTGGTCCTCTGTAATTTGAAGCATTCGATACAGTTAACCAGCAGACCGTTCTTGAGCACCTGTGAACCTACTTTGGAATCTCTGGACCTTGATGGGTTCACCTTCTTCACTGAGCACTCACTATATCTTCTGTGAGGTTAGTTCTTCCTGTGTCTGCCCTCTTAGTATGGGATCCTTCACATGTCCATACTGGGTCTACTGCTTTTTACTTTGTATATGTTGCTGCTATGTGATTTAGTTTGATAGAGAGGTTTACATTATCACATCTACGCTGATGATATCCAGCTTGTACCTTTCTTTTCCACAAGGGTGGACTATACAGACCCAGTTAAGGATAATTTGGAGTATATGCTGTCTTGGGTATTAGTTAATTGTTTCAAATTCAAGTTATCTAAGACATTTGCTGTTTTAGAACTGTGTTACTGTTTTTTTTTATTATTTATTTTGTTTATTTCTGTGTTATATTTTAAAGTGTTAAACAGATTTATTTTTGTCCTGTTGTGACTTTTTAACTTGGCAAAAATGATGAATGTGCGCTTGTTCATATGTCTTCGTGTGTGTGTGTGTGTGTGTGTGTGTGTGTGTGTGTGGGGGGCCTTCAGGAAGATGCAATGATTTCTTGTGTCAATTGGCACAAAACCTGGTTTGAAAACATATTACAAAAGCAGTCAATGTCCCACTCACTTATGACATTGGATTTTTTTTTTAAGGTATGGAGGGTTTTCATTGGGTGTTAGCAACAATCAGTTTCTACCCCCAGCAGCTGATGTTAATGATGCTATCTCACAAGTCAAGCATGTCTTCCGCCTCACAAAGGTAAGGGACATCTTATTTTCTGTTATAACAGATTCATAATTATAAAGTTTCCTTTACTTCCAATGTTGGCACTTGACGTGTATCATGCGCTCTAGTACTAGAATAAACAGGTAGTTTTATTTTTGCAGAATATTTTAGACAGCATGGAAAAAACAAGATTAGCTCTAACTCTTACACACCTGACCTTTTTCAGTTAAGTCATGCCTGCTTACATTGACTGTTGTAATTTGTCAGTTTCTGATAGCTTTTCTGACTTTAATTTGACCGTAGCACCAATGACAATATTTCTGAAGTACTTTCTTCTTTTCTTATACAAATTTAAAGTTTAGACTGTCAATTATTTAGTCATAAACATATATTGTTTCAGTTTTTAGTATTATACTTTAGGAAATATTTACATCTCAAGTATGTAGATTTTTAGTGTGCACTTGTAAAATCTTTTTCTTTCTGTAATATGTGAAATGACAATAAAAATAGAAATTGTTTTTACAAAGTAAACATCTTTTTTCTGATGCCAGTACACAATTCTAACATTTGACTTTGCAGTGAAATTGTAATAATCACAAAAGTAGAAAATGTTCATTGTTTTCATGTTTTTTATGTAACCCCATAAAAAGAGGTAGTCCCAGCTTTTCTTGCACCAAAACTACTTCTATAGGATAAGTCCCTTCTGATATGTTCATCTCCTTTGGCTTTAAAAGAGTCATTTAAACTGTCTTCAAATACAATGCATGGTTATTTGCCAAATTCCTCATCCCCAGGTTCCACTCAGATGTATGATGTTAAGTGAATGAAGTTCTGAGATGTTCACATACATATACATGCATGCATGCATGTGCACACACACACACACACACACACACACACACACACACACACACACACACACACACACACATGTACATACATATACACACACATGCACATATGCACATGCATGTATACACACACACGTACATACATATACACACATGTACATATATATATACACACACACACACACACACACACACACACACACACACACACACACACATGCACATACATACACACGCGCACATGCATACATACACACACACACACACACACACACACACACACACACACACACACACACACACACACACACACTGCCCCTAAGACTCCATATCAGTGATTGTTTAACTGAAAGGAATGGAAATGTTCTTCGTGTTTCACTGCTACAGTCCGGACATAGATCTGTTCGCATCCCCAATGAATTGCCAGCTACAGAAATTCTGCACAAGGACTTACCACCCACAAGCATGGAACGTGGATGCCCTCTCATTCAGCTGGAAAAACCTACAAGTATACGCTTTCCCACCACTATCTCTCCTTTCAAAGGTACTCATAAAAGCCAGACAAGAAAAGCCAAAGATGATCCTGATTGCCCCAGACTGGCCATGCCAGCACTGGTACCCAATCTTAAAGAATTTAGCACAAGGTCCACCATGGATTTTGCCTCAAATCCCACAACTTCTGACTCAGCAAAACAATCAGATACTTCACGGCCAGCTCAAGACTTTAAACCTGGCTGCATGGCAGATTCCTTAGTCAAGCAAACAATACCTCTCTCCATAGCTGTTATGGATGTCATTCTGGAGGCCAGAAGCCTAGCACCAGGAAAACCAATTCAGATAAATGGAAGAGATTCTGTGCCTGGAACCAGGCTCACAGTCTTGACCCTCTTGTCCCAAATATTCCTCAGATACTGCAATTCTTGACTGAGATGCTGGACAAAGGCCTCTCCTTTTCATCCATTAAGATCCATGCCTCTGCCATCTCTGCTCATTACAACACAGATCCACCAATTTTTTCTCATCCTTTGCTAAAACAGTACCTCAGAGGGGCTAAAAACATAAGACCGCCCCGTAGAGCACCAATTCCAACTTGGGACCTCAACTTCGTCTTGGAAGAATTAACTTTACCTCCTTTTGAGCGAGCTAACTCAGCAGACTTAAAATATGTCTCTTGGAAAACTGCTCTGCTCCTGGCAATAACCTCAGCACGAAGAGTTTCAGAATTACAGGCACTAATGGCAGTGGAACCTTTCATCATTTTCCAGCAAGACAGGGTGTCTTTAAGAACAAACCCTACTTTTATGCCAAAGGTGGTACCAAGTGTGGCTCTAAACCAAACTATTCACTTGCCAACTTTTTATCCAAATCCACAGAATAAAGGGGAGAGACTACTGCATTCCTTGGACATACACAGGCAGTTACGCTTCTACCTGGACAAAACAAAAGCTTTCATGAAAACTGAGCAATTGTTTGTAGCATATGCTGCAGGAACACAGGGAAAAGCCATTTAATAACAGACCATTTCAAAATGGATAGGGCATTGTATATGTTTCTGCCATACACACCATGGGAAAACTGCACCTAACAGCATTAGGTCTCATTCCACCAGGGCAACAGCCACTTCAAATGCCTACCTCAGAGTACCTACCAAGGACATTTTGGAAGCAGCAACTTGGACTTCTGTACATACCTTCACCAAGCATTACCATCTGCCTCTTTACTCTAAATCCAGAGCTGGCTTTGCCACTGCAGTTCTGCAGGGCCTTATAGCCACCCCTAATGCCTTATAGAACCAGTCACCCTACCTCAGCTTTGGGATTCTACCCAAGTGTAATGACTGCAGCAGTGTAACACGACGAACATAGTACAGTTTTGTACCTACCATAAATGTAGATGTTCGAGTGTATACACTGCTGCAGTCTAGGTTACCCTCCCTCCTTCCCCTCTTACTTGCTGGTACTTACCCAAGCCTTCTACCCTTTGCTACCTATGGGGAGTACTTGCTGATAACTGAAAGTTTTTGATTGCTTTTCTTATGTATGTTTAATTAGCAATTTACATTGCCTACCTTTTTGGGGGCACCTGACATCTGGGGCAAGAAAAACTGAAGAAAATGGCGTCGGCTGCATCTTATATACCCCTGGCGCACTGACGTCAGGGAAGCAGTGACAGCAACCGACGCCAGACCAAGACTTTGGAACTCGGGCCGACTGCGGGACCGCCTGACGGCAGGATAACCCAAGTGTAATGACTGCATCAGTGTATACACTCGAACATTTACATTTATGGTAGGTACAAAACTGTGCTTTACCTGGCACCCATGGGGGCTGGTAAAATCCAGATAACTGTAGTTTCTTGTTGCTTGAGAGTTACTATTAAAAACAGACCTGACTAATGTTGTATCCTGTACTCTGTGTTTGGTTTGACTTGTTCTCAGGTTGGGGGGAGAAGAAATGTATTCCTATCTCCCTTTTTAAAATTCTAAAACTCTGAAAACTTAAGGTATGTTTCTGTGAGGGGAAATCAGAAGGTGTAACACATGAAAAATGTACTGTATTTCTTCGATTTTTTTTTTTTTTTTGCCAGTTGCTTGAGAGTACCGGTTGCTTGAGTTCCGTTTAACTGAGAGTTTACTGTAACCACTTTCTGACAGAGTATGCCCTTGATATTTCTATGTGATGTACAGCTCTTAAACTTTTGTGTCCCAGGTGACTCAAGTTCAGTTAGCAACAGTAAAGCAAGGAAGAACTGCATGCCTTTCATTAGGGGAAAGAGTGTGCATATTTCTCTGGGGCTGAGGTGGATGCCAAAGCTCACTAGAGGATGACACCAGACTGATGGGTGGGAAAACAGAGGTGACTTGACCGGTTTAAAGGTTGGGGGTGGGGACTTGTGCTGAAGTTGCTCCCTGTTGTCTTCTAGCCTATGAATTATGTCTGCAATGTAAGGGGTGAGGTTTCGGAGCTATTGAGAAAACCTGTAGGCTACAGTATGATGGCTCCTCACTTGAGGCCGTTCTACACTTGGTCACCTGGCATCTTGTACCCCACAAAGAGCCCATGCACATAGTTTGTGTATATGTGGGAGCCTGTCCCTGTGGGAGACCTTCTTGGCAAAGGGTTTCACTGGAGTTTGTGGTGCTGACAGGAGGAACAGTTGGGTACAAATTATAGATATCAACAGCTGCAGGGAAAAAATAAAGAAAAGGCACCAAACTAGGAAAATGTTTTAAGTAGTGGTACTATTAACATGTCAAAAAATACAATTTTGATCCAAATTTAGGAGTGTCCGTACAAATTAAATACTGGTGAGAGGTATGGACAACTGAAGGAAATTACTCTATTTCTTCTTGTTTACTATCACACACATACAAACACATGATTGCTAAGCTGTAACTGGGCCACATTAGTGGTCTGTCACTTTCATAAATCAGGATATCCTCTAAGAATATCTATTTTCTAACCGGAGACACCTTCCACATTACACTGTAATCAGATAAAATATATTCTGCCTATTGTAATGCGTTTAATTTTGTAGCACCCATACACACACTCGTACTTGGCACACACACCCTGTGAGAATACAGACAATTCAACATTTAATAGTTATCGAGTGATGGTAATAGATACTTGCATTTACACACAGACATCTTTCCCCTATGTAACCACTTTCTGATTGAGTACAATTTTATTATATGATTGTGATCCAGTGAAATACTTTGCATGCTACTGCCTTTAGTGATACATGTGTGTGTATACACATGTACACACACCACACACACACACACACACACACACACACACACACACACACACACACACACACACACACAGGCAGTTACTCATAATGAGATTACATTAGTGGTTAGTCACTTTCACACAGACTTCTCCATGGCCATAATAGACACTTTTTAACTAGATACAACACCAACATTTGAGTGTGATTAAGTAAAAATAAATGTTACCCGTAAAAGTTAGAAAGACATACATCTGGAGTGTTTCTCCCCGGGCCACCACTGAAAATTGGCTTTGTTCCAAGTTGGACTTTCCAGGTTAACAAATCTTAATGATAATAATTAATTTTGGTTTGTTTTCCACATATTCACTCACTACCACAGGCTGTTCAGATTTGTAATCATTTAACCTTGCTAGTGATGATGGCAATTACCTGCTGTCCTTATACCAATAAAAAGTACCTCTGATTGGTTATACCTCCAGTGTCTGACTGTAATAGTTTAAAATAAATCTGCCTGTAGGAATATCTCCAACTTGATTTACACACATTGGCAACCACTTATGATCATTTAGCTGTGATCAAGTGACAGAAATTGTCTGAGCAGTGTCTGCTTGGTTGTTTACATAGACTGTTTACTTTATTATCTCACCCACTTATAAGATCAAATTACATTACATTTTTTTTTAAAGTTACTTCAGTAGCCAGGACTGTTGACCCAGGAGCACTAGCTGAAGAGAAAAGAAATCACAGGTCATTTATGCCACTTTGCCTACTAATTGGGATATAATACTTAAAAATGGTAGTAGCTAAAGACTTTTTTGGGTCATCTAACAACCATACAGCTGCTTCAGCTTTCTGTTGGAGCAGTGCTTTTTCTGTAGCTCAACTGATTCCCTGAAGCAGCATTAGACACATAGCAGTAGCTGTTGAAGCCACATTCCCGACAGGCAAGTCCCTGTCCATAAAGTCACTCAGCCAAGCAGTGCTTCAGGCTGATGACATTTGCATTGGAATATGCAAATTTTTCCTTTTTACTAAGAGATCTTTTCCTCTTTGGTGTTCCATGCCTCTTCTGATAGTCAAGTTGGTCTTTTAAGGATTTAATCCAAGACTTTGCTTTCATGTAGTTTCATGTAACTACAGTATCCTCTGTGACATTGGATGCCTGAGGTAGGTTCGAGTCACACCTGATACCTAGATTTGTCTTCTCTCAAGCTCGGCACTATTTACTTACACTCCACCATTGATTTTTGTGCTAATGTTTTAGCTGTCTTAGAAGTGGGTGGTGCACTTTAGATTGAGTTGTACTGTTGTCTGCATATGCTGAAACTCACAGGATGTTCTTTGCTGCAGCCTTGATCAGTTAGTAACACACCCAGAGCATCCTGCTACAAGACAGCTATTTGTAAAATTTTGGAAAAGCTGCTCTTGGGAGACCCTTCCACATTCAAATGGCTACTTTAGCATAAAACTATGCTTGCCCATAAGTAGGAGGCAGCTTCCCCTTATCTTCAAGGCTTTCTGTTCTTTTCCTGCAGAATTTTTTTATGATGGGTAATAGGTAGGGATTAGATGTTAAACAAGATCTTATTACTTGTGCATTTGCTCCTTGAGATTGAATCATGAATTGAAAGACCAGGCACTTTTCAGTTTGGTCATTCTGCTCAAGGAAGAAAGCCCTTAGTGATTCTGTTAAGAAACAGGCCATGATGGGCTATTTTCCTTTCTGGATTTCCATTCCTTCCATCAAAAGTGCACAGATGTCTAAATCTCATGTGTATATTTGGCATCATACATAACTGATGGGATCACCATCCTCAGAAAGAAATCTTTACTGAAGCGTTTGTTGGTGGATCTGATAATTGCTGTCCTCCTTCTAAGGCCTACCTCTTCCAAACCTTTTCATTCGACTAACAGTCTAAAATGACAGAACTCTTTGGGTAAGACTTCAGCATCAGCTTACCTGCACATTTTATTTTGCTTGAAGTTAAAAGTTTCTTTGATTTTAAAGTTATTGGCAAATTCCCTGCTAGTGAGGGGAACATTAGGAGATTTGACCCCATTCTACATAACACAGTCTCTGTGAGTGTTTGGTAGAATGCAGTATTACTTGAATGGTGCAAGCATAGACTTATCATATCTACTAATTTGGAAGTTGTGAACTCCCTAAAACCTCCACCTTTGGTAACTGCAGCTTTGTTCCCTAGAGGCCAGATGTCCCTCATGAACAGCATCTGACTGATTCCAAGGTTTTCATAAGCAAGACTCTGAAAGCTCATCCTTCACTTTTAAGTCCAAACCTTTGATGTGGATTTTTATCCTGTTAGACTTAGATTCTGATTCTGACTATGCAATTGATAACGCTTTTTTATTGATGTTGCTCAGTTCTGATTCTTTTGACTGTTCTTTATAAGACCTGCTTTGGAAACCACTTCCTCAACTTCAGGAGCTGGATTTCAGTTAATGTTGACCTTTGGTTTTAAATACATAATTGATAACAGTTGTTAACACGTGCCTTAGCTGTTGTTAACACAAACCTTTATTTGAGCCTTTTCCTTCTTTATGATTGGCCATTAAAGTTGCACTCATAGCAGCTTGGAAGAATTGTGAACATCTCTGCATTACATCCCTGAGTGTTGACTTCTTCATGCTCCCCCTAAACTCAGTTTCCTTAAAGTGCAACCCTCAGACTCCAGTACTGTGACTGTTCCAGACTGTGCAGGTTCAGTCAACCACACTTTGTGAGCAGAGAACAGTTAGGATTGCTGAACCATGGAAGTCAAGGCTTGAAAAGGTAAAAGAAAACTGCCTTCATTGCCTAACTTGTGTTGTGACCCTCGAAGCTGATCTAAATCAAGTATGTGGGATTAAGGGGTCAAAGACCCCAACCTGAATTTAACTCTGAAGTTCCACGATCAGTAACTTAGTGCACAGTTGTTGTTATTTGTTTGCCAGTTTGTGGCTTGTCCTTTAGCATAAAACTAGATAGGCAGTCTCGTATGAGCATGAGTAACCCAGACAAGCAAGTCCAGGGTTGACAAGATTTTTTTATTAGGTGCTGTTTCTCCCTATTATTGCCAGCCATCAAGCCTCCTTCAAATAGTCTCTGCTCATTAATTTCCCTTGGTGGGTATCCCTAACATAGGGGTGTAACATGACTGGAAGTGGCCATCATTTGGATAGCCATATGGGTTGTTTGTGACCTAGCCAGCAACTTGGTAATGAGGCCATTTTTGATAGGTTCTAGTCCATCCCTATTGTGGATGTATAAGTGACCCACCTTGCAAGTTGACCACTGTTTGCACCTATGCCTCCATGATGAGAAATAACACCAAAGCAGAGTGGTGGCTGAATGCCAACCACAATGCCATCCCTATGCAGCACTCCCTGTTTTCTGTGGGACTGTGGCATTTGATGGCCCCAGTCAAACACCCCTTCTAGGATGGGCTGTCCTGTCCACACACCCAGCTCCAAACAATGTCCGAGCTGCTCCCTGAATTGGAGATGTTTGAGTCTTAGTGAGGTGCTGGTTATGTTTACTTGATTTTTGAATTAAAAAAATATTGTTTAGCTTCAATAAGAGTCTGGTTCTGCAAATCTGCATCTGCTGCATTCCAAATTTGTGTCATTCACATGATATTTGCCATTTTCATGGAGAATGTGTAACAGTTACATCAAGGAATCTTGAGCAAAGTTCACTCACTCTTTGAAAACTTCTTAAGTCATCTTTTCAGACCATTTGTTTTGGTGTGCATATACAGGCCAGGTTATCACTCAGTGGCATTATCTTGATTATTTATGATTCAGAAATCCAGAACTCCAAACTGAGAAATCTGAAAACTGCTCTGGCTTTCCCTTTTCCCAGAGCAGAATCTTTTGGAAATGAAGTTAAAGCCAATATTAGGCTAAATATTCTTAACCAGCAGATTTCATCAGTCAAGTGACACTTAGAAACTCTAACATGGCCTTAGATGAGCATCCTTGCATTACAGAGACAGTAAAGAAACTCAGAAACAGAAGGCAGAATACCCAACTTCTTTCTGAAAGAAATAGAGAGCATCATCTAAGTAGCAAGAGTTTTTCAAGTTACCTTGTTTTTCACCTTTCTGATTTTTATAACATTATAGTTTGGGTGGGTTTTACTCATGAGCATGGTATTCTTCTCAGACTTGGAACTGAGAAGGAATTTCTGTAGAACATGAATGAGATTAGTCAGTAGTAATATAACAGGGTTGTACAGAGGCAACTATACCTACATTCAGATATACAGACACACAGCACTGCACAAAATGGTAGCAGCTGCCTGGCTCTGGTGGGCAGAGGGATGGAGCCCCTGCTGTGACCCAGGTAACCAGTGTTGAGTTAGTGGCCCTGGGACTGGAAACACCAGATAGGAAGGGAGGTTGCACACTCTTGGAGATACATATGGTGGTATAATCTCTTGGTAGAGACTAGAGAGACCACATAGGACTGCTTGAAAACTACTTTTCTTGTGGAAGTGAGAGGCCATCATTTGTGCACCAGTTGCACACCTCTCCCTGGCACTGTGCTGGGTGTGTGTCTGTGCCCAGCTCATTGCACACCCTCTCCCTGGCATTGTGCATGGTGTGTGTGCGTGCCCAACCCCATTGCACATCCCTGTCTGTGCACAGTGCAGTGCACATCCTTCCCTGGCACTGTGCTGGGTGCGTGTCTATGCCCAGCCCATTGCATACCCCCTCCCTGGCATTTTGCATGGTGTGTGCCTGTGTCCAGCCAATTGCACATCCCTCCCTGGCACTGTGCTGCGTACCTGTCTGTGCACAGCCCATTCCACATCCCTCCGTAGCACTGTGCTGGATCTGTGTCTGTGCACAGCCCATTGCACATCTCTTCCTGTCACTGTGCTAGGTGCATGTATGTGCACAGCCCATTGCACAGCCCTCCTTGGCACTTTGCTGGTTGCATGTCTACACCCAGCCCATTGAACATCCCTGCCTGGCATAGTGCTGAGTGTATATCTGTGCCCAGACCATTGCGCATCCCTCCCTGGCACTGTGCTGGGTGCATAAATGTGCCCAGCCCATTGCACATCCATCCCTGGAATGGTGCTGGGTGCGTGCATGTGCCCAGCCCATTGCACGTCCATTCCTGGAATGGTGCTGGGTGCATGTATGTGTACAGCCCATTGCACATCCCTCCCAGGCAATGTGCTGGGTGCACATCTGTGCTCAGCCTATTACACATCCTTCCTTGGCACTGTACTGGATGACCACTAGATTTAAAAAAAATGCTTATCATCACATCCATATTCGTCCAAACATCAGACGTTTCTTAGGGTTTTGAATGTCTGGATCACATTATCAGTTCTCTGCCATACCCTTTGGACTATCCACTTCACCAAGAGTGTTCACAAAAGGTCTAACTCCAGTAATAGCTCTTTTTAGGCTACATGGTTTACACATTTTTCCATCTTTAGAAGACTTGCTTATCTTTGCACAGTCTTTTTCAAAGTGTCAGGAATCTCTTACTTGGGTGAGAGGTCTCTTACTTAAGCTGGGATTTCTAGAGAACATTCTACAGAAAGGCCTCAATGAGACCAATGACTGGTGTCAGAAAAATTGGCCTTAAGCTCAGTGCTTTTCCACACTTTCCACTAATATGTTGTGTACCTCTGAAGATTCAGAAGGCATCTCCCAAGATCCATGTGGTAACTCCCTTCTGGCCCAGGCAACGGTAGTTATTCCTTCTTTTGGAATTGGCCAGCGGTAGTTACCACAAACTTCCTCACAGACTGGATCTACTCACATAAGAATAGGGGTGTTTGATACACCCTGATCCCAACCAACTTCAACTGATTGCTTGGATGATAGGGATGTTAATACCTTTAGGTACCTGTTTACTAAGGACGTGCAGCAGGTACTAATGGAGGAAAGAAACCATACTAGAGAGTCGTATATTAGCAAATGTAAAAGGTTTTCTAGTTGGTGCCAGGAACATAACCAGCATTCATTTAGAGCTAATTGTTCTCTGGCTTTACAATATTTGTGTGAGTTACTATCATAGGGTCTGTCTTACTCCTCCATCAAGGTTTATTTATCAGCCATTTCAGCATGTCTGCCTTTGGATTCTCCTCTTTCAGTGCATTCTCATGTCAAAATCATTTTGAAAGAGGTTTTGCATGTGAAGCCGCCTAGATAACCAGTGATCCCTCATTGGGATCTTAATTTTGTGTTAGAGAATCTAACAGTTGCTCCATTTGAACTGGTTTACCTGTCTGACTTGAGAGATTCTTAAAATGGCAAGCTGTTTTACTGATTGCTGTGACCTCTTCAAGAAGGATGTCTGAGTTGCCAGCTGTTGTGAGTCAACCTTATTTTATTTTCCACAGAGACAGGGATTCTTTGAGAACTAATCAATCTGTTATGCATAAAGTTGTATTCAGGTTTAGTTTTAAGTCAAGCTATCCATCTCCGTATTTTTTTTCTGAGGGTAAAAGGATAATCTGTACCTTGGATGCCTGCAGACAACCTGGGTACTATCTTGACAGAACTAAATCTTTCAGATTTTTGTATCAATTGTTCATTTTTTTGTGAAGGGAAGAAGAAGTGACAATCTGTGTCAAAACAGACTATTTCCAAATGGTTGTCAAAGACTATTACCTTTTGTGGTACTCACTATAACAAAAATATCCCAGGCACAGTCCAGGTGAGGCTTTGCTAGGATCATTCTCCAGTGGTTGCTGGACCCCATCCCCTTGCACCCCCCCCCCCCCAATGTACTAAGCTTGTGTAATCTACCTGTACACTAAGACTACTGCAGCAGTGATCAGTATGGTAAACATCGCACAATTGTGTAAGTAAGCTTGTTATAACAGTAGATGTTCAAATGATCACTGCTGCAGTAGCCACTCCCTCCCTCCATCCTTTTGTGTTTTGGTGCATTGTTTATGCCAGGGAATGGACACTTATTTTTTGTTGTACCTAGCATTGTCCTTTCAGCACTCAGCCTCCCTGTCTCTGTTGACATAAAAACTCTGAAGCACCTGGTGCCCAAACCTGTCTTTTTAGTCAACTCAACTCAAGCTGACTGATGGTTTTAGCTTGTGGAATTTGCCCTGAAGCTTCGGGAAGATGGCCAGCTGTTATACCCTTGGCATGATATAACCCATATAGCTATGGTTACTGCAGCAGTGATCATTCGAACATCCACTGTTATGGTAAGTTGCTTTCCCAAGTGTACTTCTCTTGACCCCCACAATTTTTGCCATATTTTTTACATAATATATAATTGTATTTATTTATTTAACATTTGTTTACCGGGAACGTCCAACTTGGAACAAGCCAATTTTCAGCACAGGCCCTGGGAGAAACATTCCAGAAGCATGTCTTTGTAACGTGGGAGGAAACTGGAGCATCCAGAGGAATCCCACACGAACACAGGGAGTGCATGCAGACTTTACACAGAAGTGCAAGCTGTTAAATGTACACTTTTTGTATAATACAGTTTTCTGTGACTAGTAAGGCAACACAGGTGTGTCCCTTTGAGCAAGATGACCTTTACCTGCAGTACAGCAAATCCATGTGCTTTGAGAAATGTCAGAGCAATTGAAAGCAGCTTTGTGAAGTAAGTGGCACAGTTCAACTGTGGAAAGCTGCTTTTCATATTTATTCAATTTTACTAGATGAGTAAGTGAACTGGTCCATGAACTCTTTTTAGTCAGAACCTAGGCCAAAAGATGAATACAAACACAAAAATGCAACTTTTCAGAAAAATACATGAGTCGTAACACATTGCAAGCATTGATAATCTGAGCAAACAAACCATTAGGTATCATCACATCTTTTTAATCCAGACAGTATACAAGTGCCATCATTTGTATATTAATGAGAACAGGCCATGTATTGCAAATAGTTCTAAGTGTTAAGCCAGAAAAGCATTTGATAATTGAAGTAAAACATATTATTGAAGTAAAACATATTAAGTGTTATATACACTGCATTCTGTATAAAATTTGCGATTTGGATGAGTGTATGTTATAAATTTTAGATATGTTTCATTTCAGTTTAAGAGATATCATCTTTATACTAGTTGATACAGCACTGAAGAATCACTTGTCTGTCTGGAACTGCTTGTGCCAGAACAGAGCGAATTTTATTTGCACCTTAGTAAATATTAGTTCATACATAGCCTTCTAAATATAAGTTGGGGACCCTATTTCATTTGCAGGTGGTGATGTTTTAGAGTTTTAATGAGTTGTTTGATATTGTACAGAAATGATTGAACATTACTGGTTAGCTATGTATCTCTTGTTGGCAAATTAAACCCCAAAATAATATATTTACACCTGGTCACACCTGTTTTGGAGGTAGAGTTTGGTGTGTGACCAGGTA
The DNA here is from genome assembly GCF_019279795.1 of Protopterus annectens. NCBI lineage: Eukaryota > Metazoa > Chordata > Ceratodontiformes > Protopteridae > Protopterus > Protopterus annectens. The sequence goes on from NC_056733.1 coordinate 266,094,481, forward strand.
TGCCCACAATCATTTTTTTTTAAATATCAGTTTTATTCCTCTCATTACAAAAAAAAAAAAAAAAAAAAAACAGATGAACAAATGTGGCCCCCAGCTTGTACATGAATGTTTGTTTAATAAACACTAATGATCAACACTCTTATATGCGATCACTAGTGTGTGACTGCTGGGCTTGTTTATGAAACACTATTGATTAACATTATGGTCTTTATTTTCTAGTAAAGCACCTGTTCTTTCAGGCACATTATTAATTTTTTTGCTTATCATGCACCGTGTTAAACACAGGTTCATAGGAAAGTTCATAGTTATGTACTAGCTTAGTTGTTCTTGCAGACCATTTCAAGCCTAGTCAATTTCCCCTTCAAAGGTAAGACTCAAACTGTGAGGTAAACAGTGTAACCATTATGCCAACTGCCATACTCCAATGGGTCATAATTTTTAAGTGTGATCACTAGTGTGTTACTGCCAGGCTTATTTGTGAAACAGTAGTTATCGACATTCTTCTGTCCATACATGTTGTCATCGTGAAGCAAGTACATTTAGTTCCCATATTATGCCATTTCTCATAATAGAAGAATTTCCATTTTTATTTTGTGGGAAAGTTGCTACTATGACTCAATCTCACCTACGACTATTCTTATCTCCCCTGTGTAACAAATTTTAAACATATGTAGAGCCTTTGAAGTATGGAAGAACTCTGCTCCATAAATTTTTTTTAGCTCACTTGAGCTAGAATTGGAATCCATGTAAGGAAAAAAACATATATGAGGAAATAACTTGTCTTTGTGGTACATTTAATAAATAGCACAGAATAATCAATTTTGTTTTCCCCAGTTAGGATATGAACATCACTCTTTTATTGTCCAGATTTGTCCAATATGTTATGGTTCTAAACTTTTACTTTCCCAAACTACCAGTCCATTTCAAACTCTGCAGTCTGTCTAACCATCTTGTAGCAGTGATCTCTGAGCAGATTAGTTTTTCCTCCGATTCATCTTCTGTTTTTCAGTTGAGATGAATTGTTTTCTGTTTGCTGAGTTTCTATCTGTATTAATTTTTAACTGTTATTTTTCTCAAATGTTTAATCAAGGTTGTCAAAACACCAGCACTTTCCCATTCCAAAATACCTTTAATGTAGGAAATGACAGTTTAAGTATGTTATTTATGCTTGCATTTTCCCATCACAGCAACAAAGTGAGAATCTCTTCTGAAGGTCACCTCTGCATAGTTTTGTTCCACAAGTACCATTCTCCTTGGCACCTTAATTTCTGTCTTCATTGCTACAGCTTCCACATGGCTTACTGTCTTTCAGGGGTCAAAAACTCAAATCAATACTGCCCTGGGCTTTGTAAACTTGCACTCTTCCTTTCTGGCAGCGGCAGACATTTTAGTGATGCATTCCTCAAGGACTGTTTAGCAAAACCAGTCCATTTAGGCATTTTTTCTCTCACGTAATCCAACAAACAGCTTTTCCTCTGTTTCCAAAATACTGTGGAGCAGTGGTGCACAACTTTTTTATGGGGAGGGCCACTACACAAATTCTTAATGCATCTGTGGACCACCTCAAAACATAGTAAGTTGTTGCCAGTTAACAATAGGTATAGGTGACCGGCATTTTTTACTTAAGACAGCAGTCATGAAATTGCCTGTTTTCTACATCAACTTTGCATTTAACTTTATTCTGGCTTGTAGCTATGACTTATTACAAACTCTTGCAGAAAGTTACTACTGTTTACAGACTGCAAGTTATAAACAACAAAGAATAGCTACTTCCACAGCTTAAATTAGAAGTATACACAACTGCAGTCAGTTAGGTAAGTGCTGAAAAGTTTGCTTGTCTGGAGTAAGGCATAGCATTTTTTCACTTTTTTTAAAAAATTTTGGTTACTCTGTGGGGGCTGGATGGTGTTGCATTGAGGACTGGATTTGTCCCTGGGGTCGGACGTTTGCACCACTGCTGTAGAGTCTTAGATTTTATTTTCATGCTTTATCTTCCATTCCACTAAGATGCAATTTAATTTGATCAGACCTCGTAAATGTCTCTACTGCCTTTTCCTGGATCTCAGCTATTTGCTACCTAATTGGCTGCGTCACTGCCTGTTAATGTTGCAAGCATTTATATCCCTGGTTATTGCACCTTTGAGCCTTTTCACACACTCATCTAACAATTTGATTAAATTTCATAGCTCAGTACATATCACCCCAGGCTGTTCTTATTTCACTTACATTCAATCTCAGTAAATTAGCTAAAGTATTACTGAAGTATTAATAGTGAACTGTATTTGTCTTTTCATCTCTTTAACATGTGCTCTGAACACATTGTATGTATATCTCCAGAACAGCTTCTAAATAATATTCATGTTTTCGGTTCAAGTACTCAGTGATTTAAACAGCTTGTACAGAAGATGCCACGTGTGTGTGTGTTTGTCTGTGAATGCATATGCATGTGCACATTTTGCGCATTGGTGGTGGTGCTGATGGGTAGGCTAATTGAATCTTGAAGTATGTGTGCTGTACTAGTAATGACTGGTTTTTGTTTTGTTGATAGGAAAGTGCTGCTTACAAATTCCTCGGAAGCCTTTCCAGGTTTGTCGAAGGAGTGGATGCTAAACATAACGTAAAGGTAATTGGTGTAGATTCTGTTAGATATTTCAGAGTATGTTTTATATTGTCTTATTAAAGGTGTGGTGGCAGAAAAACACTTTAAATGTGGGCACATTAAAGTGACAGATCCTGATCTGTCATGAGAGCTGTACAATAACAAACTTATATGATAAATATATACTACAACACAAGAGCTTCAGACAGATTTAAAGAAAAAGTGTATTGTAAAACAGCTGGCTTTGTTAGTCAGTAAGGAGGAAGGTAAACCAAGTTTTTAGAAGGAGCCAGACTATGAGAAGTGGTATGTATGATTCTGAGATACTGTTAGAATGTGTCACTACTTGTCACATTCGTCTGTGGGTTTTTTACACACTTTTAGCTGAAAAACAGAATCTGTCTTGCAAAATATCTTATGTGGCAAGTCACAAAGGGATGCTAATTATAACTTAGTATTTAGTTTTAGACACAAAGCCTGAACTGAAAGTAATGCTTTACTTCCCTGTTAAGTGCCATTGTTGAATACCTGGCCATTACGTACAGACTGTACTTTGTATGGCTCATTAGGCAGTCAGATTAAGGGTGTCCTCTGCTTTCAGTCTGAATAAGGACAAGTACAGTAGAGTGAAGGTGTGTGCTATGTGTCACACCTTTAAGGCTTTCCTTATTCAAGCATGCAGTACCCAGCAGTTACTAAGAGTTTGTTTCAGTGAACTAAGGGAGTCTTTTCCAGCAGTAAGAAACACAGTCGCTGGCTTATGTCTGACCTGTCCAACTTTTTGACCTGTATTATGCAATATTTAAGTAGCTTAGAACCTTGAAATACATTTAGTGCTTACTTTTGCTTTTTTTTCTGTTTTCTTTTTCCTTTTTACACAGGTTTGGTTTAACAACAAGGGCTGGCATGCCATTACCTCATTTCTGAATGTGATTAACAATGCCATTTTGCGTGCTAATTTACCAAAAGGGGAGGATGCCAAAACTTATGGAATCACTGCATTCAACCACCCTCTCAACCTCACTAAGGAACAGCTGTCTCAAGTTGCTCTGTACGTTCTTATTTTCATTTAACAAAGCTAGAAAAGGCAGTTGTTTTGTATGACGGTGTGACTGAGACATGATAATATGGAGAAGATTAATAGTACTGCTGCCAAAGCCACAGTGCACTTATTTTTGTATAGGACTCTGGAACAGAAAATTGAGTTAGTGCAACAAATAGGAATGCAACTGAATGTGGCATTTGCAACCAGCTCACTAATTTGAAGATATCTTTTTGCATGTTTGTTCACATAGTTGATGTCTTTAATGGCCCTGCTAGTGTCCTGATCAGTTTGTATGAATGTTAAGCAGTAACAGTTGAAACCCATGTGACTTTATTCTTTGAAATTTAAGAGTCAAAATCAGGATACTTTATTTTAATCATTGTCTGTCACAACTCCTGAATGTATCATAACTGCAGAGTCAGACTGAGTTCTTCTCAGCAGCTTTCCATCAGTAGAGCATAAAAATTTGTGTCTGAGGGAAAGGGACAGATGTAGCCATTAAGAATAGCCTTTCACTCTGGTTGTAAAGGTAGTATCCAGACAGGTTGCTTTATTTAGCTGCCCAGCATCCAAGGAGTGCTGCTGCTTGTCATAAGTAGACACCAGCTAATCGAGCTATACATTAACCTGTAATGGGAAAGAGTAATGCTCCTTTAACTTCTGATCTGTTGTCAGTCTTCATTTTATCCTTGACAGATAGGCCTGGTTCCGATATTAGAACCAGCTTGACCATTACTACAGCTCGTGCCAGCCAAAAACTCGGAAATTTCAGCTCTACCTCCAGTCCCTCTCTAACAATTACCTCAACTGTCATTTGCTCTAATTTGCTGCTTTTCTGAAATGGTTGCGTTTTGCCAGTGCTCTCATGTTTTGTTGGATTTAGGTAAATTTCAGTTGTTGTTTCTTAGAGATTTCTCTCTTATTTTTTCCAAGAACTTCATACTCCCCATCTAGAGAACCTTTCGTTGGTGAGCTTCCAGAAGGTTTTCTTCTGAGGCCTAAGTCTTCTTCCAAGTGATCCATCAGCTCCACCATAAGTCTTTCTGAGCTCAATGTGGAGAGACTTAAGAATAAAATCCTGTGGGCTAGAGGACTTTCGGATCCAACTTCTTCGGGAGTTGGAATCGAGCCATCTTTCACTCCGTTGACTACTCCTTCTTTAACCTCCTCAGAGGCTTAGAGTTTTCTGTTCCGAATCTCCCAGCACTGACTATACCAGTACCTGAGATTTTCACATCTTCGGAACCAGTAATCCCCCCTGAGCTCTTTGGTGGCTTTGGAACCGGATACCTCTTGGAGCTGGGGCAGGACTGGACTCCAGGTTTTTCAGAGCCATCCCTGCTCTTTGGATCTTCGGCTCAAGTTATTTCAGCTCTGGCTTCCGTCTCGAGGGTCAGTTCTTTGGAGCGGGGAATGACCCCAGTCCCAAGGCAGTCTATCTCAGCTCCGGGCTTCCTTCCCTCTTCTGGAGGGCCAGCCTTCAAGGTGTTGGAGAGGGCCCTGTTGCATACAATGACTCAGTTGGTATTTTCCTCCTTGGAACAGGTGCCCCCCTTTGGCTCTATTATTCCACCTGTCTCTCCACTGGGACAGCAGGTGCTGAAGTCTCAGGTTTCTCAGGCTCAGGTTCTGTCATCTTCTAACACTTCCCCAGATTATCCCCCTGAGGAGGTCCCTCAGAAACAGAAGTGCAAGAGGAAGCACTTAGATTCCCCTCAGGAATCAGTCACCGTGGACACAGATATTGATGAGGGGGAACGGTCCCTATGGTCACCACCTGAAGATGTCTCCTTTGGAGACATTCTGGAAATTTTAAAACAAAGGGGTGGCTGGAAGTTCCAAAGCCCTTCCTTGGAGGAATCTGTTTACCTGCAGGCTTTTGGCACTCACCTGTCTACCTCTTGGGTGATCCCACCCGCTGATGAACTCATTCAGTTGATTTCACAGCGTACGTGGAGGGCTCCGAACACCATCAAACCCATTCCCAAGAAACCTGACTACATTTCATTTATCTATGATAAGAACAAAATAACCTTGCCTAGGCCTGTGAAAGTATATTCTACAAGATGTGTGGCCACCTCGGCAGTTTTCCAATCCAGAGCTTCAGTGGATGATATATGTGCAGTAGCTACTTGGGCTTCTCCCCATACCTTTATTACTTATTACAAATTTGACTTGGTCTCTAGGGGAAGAGCGTCCTTTGGTTTGATGGTGCTCAGGAATATCCTTCTGTGAGTCCACCCAAGATCTTAGGTAGTTGGGGACTCTGTCCCATCTGTCAAGGATAAAATGAAGATTGATAACATCAGATAAAGAAGTTATGTACTTAATAACATTCCATCTGTGTTGTCTATCTTCATTTATTCTTGACTCCTCTCCCTCCATCCCCCGTCCTGTAAAAAAATTTTTTGGTGAAGCGGATTATATTTCCTTGAATTATTATGATTTTTCAAACATAGTAGATATGGCTTCCATTTTGGGCTTCCTTTCTACTATCTATACTTTTTCTGCAAACTCGATCTGAGGTAATTGTGAGAATGGGATTGTGAGTAGAGGTGAAGCTCAAGACTTTTTGGCTGGCATGAACTGTAGTAACAGCTGAGTCAATTCCGATATCAGAACCGAGCCCATTTGTCAAGGTTAAATAAAGACAGACAACACAGATGGAACGTTATAGCAAGTACTTAACTTCTTTTTTCGGAAGGAAAACTTTGAGTTTACTCTGAGTGCTATGAATAGGGCTAAAACATCAGCAGGCTTAAAATAGGGATGTAAATAACATGCTTTTTTAATGAAATTAGTAGTTTGAAGCAGACTTGGTGCCAGTCTCCAGGTAAATGAAAATGTTGCTTTATGACTGTAGCATGAAGTTGTGTCCTAAAGCATTATGTCACCCCCACACCTAGTTCCTTCACTTACGAATGCACTGATGTTCAAGTTAGGTTTTGTTTTCTGCATGTGAAGAATGAGTGACACTGGAGTTTCTTCAAAATCATAAATACTTGTAGAAAGGAAAACTAAAAGTTTAACGGTGGATATAATGTAATTCAGAAATGTTCAGTAGTATAACATAGCTAACAGACTTTATGCAACTTGTGTCATCTTCCAAAAGCAGCTACATATTTTTTGTATGTCTAGTATCATGCCTTTAAATGCTGATGCTTTGTCATGTGTTGTGCTTCCTCTTTATACAGGATGACAACATCTGTGGATGTTTTGGTCTCTATCTGCGTCATATTCGCCATGTCATTTGTCCCTGCAAGCTTTGTGGTATTCTTGATTCAAGAGCGAGTCAGCAAGGCTAAGCACATGCATTTCATCAGCGGAGTGAAGCCTGTTATCTATTGGCTTGCCAACTTCATTTGGGATATGGTATGCCAATTGTTGTTTACAAAATATAATAGTCTTAAAGCCTTTCAGCAGCTGTAGTAGTCTGTAAGCCTTAGCTCCTGAATTCCCATTGTAGTCATAGTGTTGCTAACTACTTTCCCTTTAATTTGCCAGTACTGGAATAGTTCATTTTTTTTACTTATTGCTTGAGTTTATTTGCGCTACATTGGTTTGATGCATTTGTAAAGTATGAATAAGCACATTCAACACTTTCCTTAACCAAGATAATAAGATGATAACTAATGCTTATTCATCATAAAGAACAAAGGCAACTGCACTTCTTTCTTTCTTTTTTTCTTTCTTTCTTTTCTTTCTACCTGCTATCTATCCTTCATTCTTTTTCCTAGGCTGGTTCCCAAGTGGTAACATAAAGTGAATTTTACAGTGCAGGGTGTCCTCAGAGACAGGGTAAACTGTGCTGTTAGCCCTTCAGCCTCAAAAACTTTAAAAAATCATTTACAATTCTGTAGCAATATAACTTGACCCTTTTTTGCAGTTTAAAGTATAATTTACTTACCTGGCTGACTATTGCTACACTCAGTTCAGCCCTGCTCTGTTCGCCCTCACTACGCTCTGGCTCAATCCCACTCCCCTACCCTTCCCCCATTTCCCACCCACCTCCACCACCTCTAGATTTATTCCTAACCCATATCAGCTGACCCTCTGAACCACAGCCACTATCCAGTCAAAAAACTCAAACAATAACATACTGTAAAGACCACACCACAACTTCATTAAAAACCACTCCCTGTTTGTCTACCCACTCTTTGTTCTTGCCCCTCCTACTAGAACTCTACCATTCTGAACTTCTCTTCCCATTCGACCCACATCCTCCTCAAGAACGCTGTCTTCCTTCCTCTGAATAATACTATTGCCATTATGTCTCATACTCCCCACTCCCAACATCACTATACTCCCTTGCTACTAGTTTCCCTGCTTATATGTCTCTGCATAGCCTCCACCAGTACCTCTTATCACGTTATGATCACACATTGCATTGACTTTAAATCCCCCACCCCACCCCTCAGCACTACCTATCCCTCCAGACATGTATGCATAGCCCCAGCAATCAGCATCCAACCCCTCATCCAACTCACCTCACCTATTTATTACATTTCACCAGCCAAGAAACAACCAAGTTTCAGATTCCACTAGTAATGCATTACCTCAAAGCTATTACCATCCCAACAACCCAGTTACTACTAGGAGGAGATATTCATCCCAACCTCGTCCCAGCAACACCCTCAAATAATACATGCAGTTTCCACCTTCCATTAAAGCACAAACCCACTGACTTGTTTATACTGAATTTGAATAGTCACAGTGTTATGAATAAAATAGAAGACGTGCATTCCACCATCTCTTTGTATAACCCCGAAATAATACTCATCACAGAGGCGTGGCTTAAACCACATATTTAGGACAACTCCATAACCCCACCCAATTATAACACTCAAAGTGTTGACTGGATACTCAAAAGAGGTGGTGGCATAGCCCTGCCTCTCAAAACTAACCTAAAACTTCAACTCCTACAAAAATAAATCCCTGACTTCAAAAATACAGAAACTATATTTGCAAAACTCTCCTTAAACCAACACAAAAATCTTAAGTTACTCTGGATTTATATACCCCCAGGTGATAACCTAACCACCCCATATTCTATACTTCACTGGGCTTCCCACTCCCTTCCCCGAGAAACTATAGTGTTAGGCGATGTTAACATCGACTGGAACTCTGTCCATTCTCCAACACCCACCTACCATATTAACCTATATAACTTCACCCAACTCATACATTCTCCCACATGTATTGATAAGGCCACAAAAAGGGAGTCCATATTAGACTGGATCCTCACTAAACAACCCAGTACTGCCCACCAGTGTGGTTCGCTGTCCAACTCTCTCAGCGACCACAACCCCACTTTTATCCTTAGACGCAAATTTAAAACCAACAACTCATCCTCCCTCCTACAAACTCACTCCCAAACAAATTTCCCCACATATCACTTCTTGATAGCCTTAAAGTCTTGTAACTTGTCTCCCTTCTAAACCCTTCCACTAGACAAGGCAGTTGAATACTTCAACTCCACATTCATAAACATCCTCAACCACCTAGCCCCAATTTGAACAATTAGAGTATGTAGTAGCCCTGGCCCCTGGCTCCAGAAAACCACAAGGGCCTTACTTAAAAACAGGGACAAAGCCTGGAAATCCTGATGCCAATACAAAACACCCACAACTAGGCAAGCCTTTCTTGAACTTCGAAATAAGGCAAAAAAACAAGTTAAGATTGACAAGCAAAATTACTACATCTCACTACAAAAGAAACATAGCACCAACCCACAAAAATTCTGGGCAACAGTGAATAACATGCTCCAGCCCAGTAAATCCACCACAACCCCCCCCAATATAGAAGATACAGACTCAGCCATAACCTTCAGTTTTAACAACTATTTCACCTCCTCTGTACTTAAACTCATAAACGATACGACTCCAACCAACATCACACAATCCCCTAAGGCCCAAAAAAAACACTATCCCCTTCTCACTCAAGCCAGTACCAACATCTACTGTCCAGAAATTCTTAGCTAAACTCAAACCAACCACCTTTACTGCTGACAACCTTCTTGCCAAATACCTCCCAACTTGCATCTAGGGCAATAGCCCACCCCATTTCATTACTAAATAATAGAGCCATTACTGAACACACCGTTCCATGCTTGTGGAAAACCTCATTCATCATTCCCCTCCACAAAGGTGGCCCCTCTACAGACCTTTCTAACTACTGGCCAGTTGCCATCTTATCACCCCTATCAAAGGTTCTAGAAAGGTGCATTCATCACCAGCTCCTCACCCACCTCCTCACCAACAACCTACTTTCCATAATCCAACATGGCTTCCGCCCATCCCATAGCACCACCACTGCCCTACTTAGCTTTACCAACACTATAAACACCTGCATGAACCAAGGCAAACTAGTCTGTGCTACCTTCTTAGACTTATCCAAAGCATTTGATACAATTTCACACAATAAACTCTTAACCTGCCTCTCTGAACTCAATAACAACCCCACCCTGCTCTGGTTCAAGAGATAATTAGACAACCGCCATCAGTCTGTCAAATGGCTTAACTCCCTATTCTCCCCACTCCCTGTCACTCTAGGCATACCATAAGGTTCAATTCTTGGCCCCATTCTTTTTAACATCTTCACAAACCAACTCCACGTAACATCCACTAAAGCTGATATAGTCCAATATGCCGATGACCCAACGCTCATCTGCTCTGCATCCATTATCCAGCTTCTCCAACAAAACGCCCAAGAATCCTTCACTGACATAGAGAATTGGCTAAATAACTCACAACTGATATTAAACCCTAAAAAAACACAACATATGCTGTTCCACCCAACAAAGACTAATGACGACCTCACCTTCTTCATATTCTCTGCCAACAAGACCCACATCACCAATGTCTCAGAGGCTAAATTATTATGACTTACTATTGACCAGCAACTCAAATTCAACAAACACATATCCATAACCATTCCCAAAGTCCACAAAAAGTTAGGCTCCTTCTGTCATTGCAAAAGGTGTCTAACCTCTGAATCTCTTATTGCCGCAGCCAGAACCCATTTACTATCTACACTTCTTTGTGCATCCCCAGTACTAACAAATCTAAATAAAACTGACCTGAATAAACTTTCCACTTGCTAAAACAAAATCGCTAGATTTGCTACCAGTGCCAAATCATGCTCCCACCATTGCCAGCCCCTGCATTCTTTACACTGGCTAGAATTTCCCAGCCTATTAAGGTACCATTAGCTCAACCTACCACACCAAATACTATACTATCCTGAGAAAACCCCTGCTTAGATCGGTCTACTAAACTTCTACAATTCTAATAAGACAGTTGCGGTCCAGCAATAAAGCCTTAATTTAAACCATCTCATGTAAAAACAACTCTGGGGAATCTCTCTTCACCTGTCAGATTGCTAAAACATGGAACAACTTACCTCCTGACCTCAGACTACAAAAATGTACTTCCACTTTCAAGAACCTCCTTAAATCATACCTCTACACCAACCATTTATGTAACTGCAGTGGGCCTTCATGAAGCCTCCACCTGTAGGGGTTTATTCCCTTCTGTCTCTGGACCATGCAAACAATGTGCTCTGCCAATGCTTCTATATATATTTTGTATATACTGTTTTGTACTAGGTAAACACCTTGCAATACTGTACTCTACTTATGCTCACTGTATATATTGAACTGTTTAGTAATTTTTTTTTTGTGTTCATCCCAGGAATGGGCTATGCTGACATATTTGTATTTTGACTTTGTGCTATTAACTGCTTAAACTTTTCTATAGCAGACTCCCTAACTGTTACTACCTTTCACTTTGTAACGTGTTTATCATTCATTACTCTTTATTTCTACTGCATTTATTTTGTAATTGTATGAAGCTTTTCTTCCCAGGACTCCACTGAAAATGCACACTTGCTGTCCAGTCAGACTATCCTGGTTAACAAATGTTAAATAAATAAAATAAAGTAAACAGTAAAGGTGTTAGTTTTGAAAAGCAGCCAAAAAAAGCAAGTTGCATGTAATCAAGGAGACTGGTTATGTCACGTTTAGATCAGGGTGGCCTGCGATGTACACAATTATTTAGTCTGAGCAGCTTTTCTTTTAACTCCCTTTTGAACTTTAGCAGCTAAACAGTGTCAGTGACAGACTGAAGGAGGTGGAGACAGAATTCCATCTCCCTGACTGCCTCTTCCATTGCCTGGGCTTCCTTTTTAAAGTGGTTAACTTGCAGTATAGTCCGGCTGAAACATCTTCACCACTGGAGTTGGCTTGGAACAGTATACCTCAGTGAAGAATTTAAAGTGGTCCTTTGGTGAATTGTACTGCACTTGTCACATCTCTTTGGCAGCATTATTCATTACCATTAGGGCGTATGTTAAAGTAATCACACACCATCTTAGCAGGTTACCATAAAAACTTATACTAAATAACCACATACACTGTGTGTTTTTTAATCCATTTGTAGTAATGGTGATGGGATTATAGGCATATAGACGATTACTAGGCTAATGGCTTAGGAACCCTTACAAGCCTAGCTGTTATAACCCATTTTTACCCAGTATGTGGCCCCTAGGGGCAAGAGATAGCATGAGTTTTTGCATATGCCTTGAGTGTCTTACAGATTGCCCTTGTCCATAAGGGACATAGGCACTACCCGTTGTGTGATTTTGCAATTCCCCATCCATTGATCCAAACTGCGTTTGAAAAGGGCCAGGGAAGAGTTCTGCCTAATGTGAATAGGAAACTTATTCCAAAAAAGGGACAATCTCTGAAACACGTATCTGTTGCTGACAGTTTAGATCCCTAGATTGGATGACTCTTGCACTACAGTTTTAGTGTGGCTTAGGATAACATTAAATTAGATGCTGTGTTTGTGAAATGTACCCTTTTGAATTATGCCAAGAACACAATTACAGTTTTTGTGCTGTAGATATTGGTAGTCTGTATATTTGGTTTCTCAGACTGATTTTTGAGTGCAGGTATGTTTTAAATGGTGTTGTATGGAACAGTGTATACATGTTGTAGAGGTGCATGTAAGTTTTTATATATGTGGGTGATTTAATTGGGATAGGTGTGTGTTTCTGAAACTTGGAAGACTACCATGCCCTTTCTTCCATGGCAAGAGTTATCACAGAGAAGGTTAATACAGATGTTTGGTAAGATGCCAGTTCCGTGAGGGATATGAAGAGCTTATCTGCCAGCAAAAACCTGCGTGTGCGTGTGTGTGTGCGTGTGTGTGATGTGTATATGAGCTGGGTAGTATATGTGTATATTGATAGGGTTGAATGTTTGGCCATCAGAGAACTAGAATGTAAACCAGACAGTTTTGTAAAAATGTATTAATTCTGCTTTTGCAGAGATGCCCATTTTCTGCTACGTGTATCGCATTCGTACCCACTAAGGGATTCTATTTCAGCTGCAGCTCCTTACACCAGCATTACATTGCCATACCTTGTGTGACTTGCAGCATTACCACGGGAATAGCTGTTTTCTTTTTTAGATTCTGAATTTAAATTTGGTTTTTAGTAAGGCATAAGTCTGCGAAATTATTCTGCTTTTATATTTTCATCGTTGTGATTTTGGAGTAAGCCGATGGGACATTTATCCATCTGTGTTTTTCAGCTCTGGAAAGACACCACCCACAATCCTAGCAACCTAATATACTATGTAGAATAGGCAGGACATGTAATTAATGTGGGCTGTAGAGGAGGAAGACAGTTCAGCCACTGTAAAGCTACCACTTGAAGAAGGCCACATGCTGAAGTAACAGTTCTAAGGACATGACAGTTGCAGTGCCTGCCAGGCAGTGCACAGCACTGTTACTGAATTTTGGCATATATGTAAAGGGACACATGAGCCACTGGTGCAGGACCATCTTTGGTGGTATGTCTGGTGTCTGCCATTGGGAGAGGGGATATTAGGAAGCATACAAAACTTATTGATCACTGTAGGATGACTGTGATCCCCAGCTCAACTTTCCTCTCCCTGTGTCTTCACATTCAGAGAAGGAGGGAGAATGAACGGAAGATTATGAGACAGAGGCTTTACAACCTGAGTTTGTGCTCTGTATATGTACTCCATAATGGCCCAGGTCATGGCTGTAAGGGATCCTTTAAATCCCCTCATCTACCCTGTTAATCAGCAAACAGTACTTCGCTTACCCTGTTAATAAATAAGCAGTGAATAGCTCTTAATTTATGCTTGCAGAAAATGTAATACCTCAGGCTCTTGCATTGTCTCCCTTCTTGTATGGATAAGGCATCTATATATTTAAAAAAAATTGTCTTCTTTTTCTTTTAGATTATGCTCTGAAATTAAATGTGAAGTGTTTCTTTTCAGTGGGTCAGGTTGTTAAACATCTGATCCACAATTGCCTGCATGCTTGTTATATATGTAGTTCTGTCTCCTGATCTTAGCATTCTGCATACTGAGCCTTTCTAAGGCATGTAATGTTCTTCTGAAAATTGAGTCTAAACTATGGTTAACTATGTGTTGCTTTTTGTATTTAAAATTGCTTTTATCAGCTGATAAGTCTGTGTGATTAGGAGTTGCCAGATTCCATTTACTTGTGTCTCATAGAACATTTTATCTTGTTTCAGTGCAACTATATAGTTCCAGCCACCCTTGTCATAATCATCTTCATCTGTTTCCAACAAAAGTCCTATGTCTCCTCTTCAAATCTGCCAGTACTGGCCCTTCTGCTGTTACTTTATGGGTAAGAATAACAATGTAATAAGATGATCATTTTACTGCACTGTTGCCTAGTTAGAGTAGAATCTATTATGTTTTTCTCAAGTAATGATGGGCAGCCTTTTTTTCTTCAGCAATGCTGTCATGTGATGCGCAACCGGCAATACTGACCTTTGAGAATATCAGCAGGTGTTTACATAGAACTGGTGATGCACTCCCGATTTGTCTCTCTGAGACCCATGAGTGGTGTAGATTATATTGTGAATGCTGAACTGAATTCTTTATTTATACTTCACACTAATACGCAACTTAGCAGAAGACAAATGCGGAAGGCTGGAGAACATATAAACACCTTTAGCTGCACAAGACATATTACTGTTACATATGCAGCATGGGTTGAATTACTACACTGGTACTTTGGTTTGAGTGGCAAGCTCCTTCATTAGGGGAGCCATCAGGCCTAGAGAAGCCAGCTATGGGAAGGAGTGAGTGGCTAACATCAGCTGTCCTTTTGGGTGTGGGTGCAGTTTTGTGTCATAGTAGGGCACTGTCTAGTGGAGATGTAAAGGTAATACTTTGGGGTAGGTACTCATTGCTTGCTTCAGCAGTGAAGGGGGGGGGCTGGGGTTTCAGTAGTGCTTTAAAGTCACATGCACAATAGTGTGTGTAATGCCCATGAAGTGTCACTGCATGTTCCTCTCTAACTTAGGGATGATTTCCTCCCTATCCATGTTTCATTAACCTTTATAAATAAATGCAGAGGTAGTGGCATTATTATTTTAATACCTAATTTAAGATTCAGGAAACATTTATCATTTGGTGTTTATCTTTTCAGGTGGTCTATCACTCCTCTGATGTACCCAGCATCTTTCTTGTTTAAGATCCCAAGCACTGCGTATGTCGTATTGACTAGTGTAAATCTCTTCATTGGAATTAATGGCAGTGTTGCTACCTTTGTCCTGGAGCTGTTTACAAATAATGTAAGTTTTTTGGATAATGGTCGGTCAGCTATTCTCTTTTTTGGTGTTCACAGTTTTCACGTTCCTGTTTTTCCCATTCTTTAACATGACTGTCACTGATAGTACAATTGTTTTCATTGCTCTTTCAGAATCTGAACAGTATTAATGAAATTCTGAAGTCTGTGTTTCTGATTTTCCCTCACTTCTGTCTGGGCCGAGGTTTAATTGACATGGTGAAGAATCAGGCCATGGCTGATGCTTTAGAACGGTTTGGTAAGTGAAAGGTCTTGATTCATCAAAGGAGTCTTAATTATAGAGATCAGTATGACACAGTGGCAGCCATTTTCACGATATGTTAGCATGTAATGATTGAAAACCAAAAGGAAAACAGTAAAATGAAAAGTGATTTTTTTCACTTATTTTGTCACAATATTGACCAGTGTAGCTTGCAGAGACCATTACCATTTGTCTAGCAAGTCTTGATTTTATTAAAACCTGCTGTTTTTCTCAGCAGTGGAACTGAGCAGTAGTTGGATGTCAGAGTGCTCAAATATTGTCATTTAGGTGAAAAGTTAAAATGTGTTTGCAAAAGTTCTTTTTGACCCAGACTTCATCCAGGAGTCAAGTTGTGATGACCTTTATTATTTGTTTGCTTTTCTGCAGGACAGATGTGTTCACAGTTGCAGTTTAAAGTTAATTTGTTCTTGACATGCTTTGTCTTTCTTACATAAAAGCAAATGTCATGTGTTGCTGTTGTCCATTCTTTGTATGTACCTACTTTATCCATTTCAGGTTTTTGGTGATTTGGAGTGTATCCCTACAGATAGTGGGCAGAACACAGGAACCAAATCTGGATTAGACAACAACTAATTTTCAATGTGCACAGTCAGGATCAGTTTAGCATTCTCAGTGTCTCTTCCATGTCTCTGGAATGTGGAAGGAAACTGAAGACTGTCAAAAAAAAAACATCTTATCATGGCAATGGCATGAAAACTCATTGCAGAAAGCACATCAGCAAGTTTTGTCTAGTCATTGCATGTGTTTTAATCTTTCTTGCTGTCAGCACATTATGTTTCCTGATTAGTACCTTGGTTAAAAAACAGAACAGTACATGTCTAATAGGTTTTTCAACTACTAGGTAACACTGAGATACAAACAGACATATTATAGTCGGTAGTTTAGTGTGTACGCTTGGGTGGCCATGGTGGTGCAGCGGTTAGCGTTGCTGCCTCACAGCAAGAGGTTCTCCGGTTCGATTCTCGGCTTGGGTGCCTTCTGTGCGGAGTCTGCATGTCCTCCCTGTGGTCGCGTGGGTTTCCTCCGGGTGCTCCGGTTTCCTCCCACATCCCAAAGACATGCTGTAGGTGGATTGGACACTCTAAATTGGCCCTAGGCGTGAGTGTATGCATGTGTGTGCCTTCTGTTGAAGGTTGGGCTCCGGGCTGGCAACTCGACACTGTAAAACTCCGCTGCCAGTCATGAGCAGATGGGTGATCCGCTGTGGCGATCCCTAACCGGGAAAAGCCGAAAGAAGAAGAAGTTTAGTGTGTACGCTTGGTATGATCGCTTTCCTTGAATGTGCTGGAATTCCAGCCACAATGTCTTTAGCCGATCGGAAAAAAAAGGCATTCTTGTTCATCAAGATGTTTTGTCTTATCAAACAAGGGCATCTTTGTTCATCAAGACTCTTAGTCTCATCAAAAGAGTTTTTGCATCACAAAATAGAATTCTTAGTGGCAAAAATATTATTTCTGTCTTTTCTTGTTGCAAGTGCAGGATGTGGGAAAGTGGAAAGTCATTCTATATGCACAAAATTAGTTTGCAAAACAATATGATACGTATACTGTGTGGATGTCACTCATCATCATATTACTCCTACAGATGTCACTCATCGGCACAAACATCACACTGGGTAGAACTTTTTTATTGCCTTCTGTATGCCTTGCAAAGATTAACTTTTCTAGTGCAACACCAGATATTTTGTTAAACAGTCTCTAACCAACTGTTTATTACTGTCACCTTCTGCCTTTTTAACCACCTAATCCATACAAAGGTTGGCACCATTAATTTGATTTTCATGGTTTTTAATCCATCCATCCATCCACAACCTCTTTTCCAAGTTTTGCACATGGGGTCAGGGTGTCACTTCAAAAGTGAGAATCATCTAGAGTCAAGGTTTACACTGGTGGGTGGCTAGCCCTGCTGTGGTTGTTCTTCCACACCTCACATGCACACTCACACCTATGGCCAATTTAGAGCATCCAGTCCACCTACTGCATGTCTTTGGAATATGGGAGGAATTTGGAGTGCCTGGAGGAATCCCACATGAATGTGGGGGGGGGGGATGCAGATTCTGTACAGAGGGCACCGTAGCCAAGAATTAAACCGGGGAACCCTTTACTGTGAGGTGACAACACCATCAGCTGTGCCACATTGCCACCCCATGTTGCTCAAAGATGTCAAATCCTTAACTTTTGCTACTGAAGTGGAAATTATCACACCACTTGCTCAATTTCCAAATTTATACCTTTGTGAATTTCAGCTGTGGTCTCAAGCAAAGTAACCCTTAACTTCAAATAATCAATTAAGAGTTAAGTTCTTACACTGAAGCCAAGACAGCATCAACTTGTGCATCATACAGGGTTTCTTCCTTCATAGGAATTAAGCCTCACCAGTAGATCCACAGCATCTGGCTGGGATACTGCTGATACTAAAGAAAAGGACAAACACTTAGTGATTTTCTTTTCTTTTCTGTGTTTTGGACCCTTTTATAATACAATGCATAAGACTTATTATCAGGTGTGGCTAAAGTAGAAAAGAAAATAATTTTGCTTTGTACACACAGACTTGTGAAAGAGGGGCAAATTGTTTTGGGCTGTCTGATACCACTTATTCTGTTTGGTCGTATGGATAGTTAGTTTTCCTGTTGCTAATAACAACTACCTGCAATCAGACCTTTCTAGATTAAATGACTGAAAGATATTTTTTTCCATGTAACTGAATTTTTAGGAATTTAAAGTTTGTATATGCATTTTACAGCCAGAACATGTGTAAAGGTCAGCCACTTGATCCTTTTGAAAGATATTTTTGAATTCATGATCTATTATGTTACCTCTAGATTATATAATTACCTCCTTGTTGATCATAATTTTTAGTTTCTTAACACTTTATTTCTCCTAACTTACATACACTCATCTTAGTTGATTTTGTTTTCTAATCTTATACCCACCGTGGTTTGCTTTTCTTTTGTCACATTTTGTTATATGGAGCTTTTCCCCACGAGCCTTTACTGAAAATGGGCTTTAGCTCAGTTGGACTGTCCTGGTGAACAAATGAAAATAAAATACAATGTCTGGTTTCAGTAACTCTAAGCAGCTCCAGATCAGGCTAGCAAAACCAGAAGGTAATGTTTTTTGGCACTGCAGGCAGACCTAGCAGAATCTGTCCAGGCTGAATTACCTGCAGCCCTTTAAGTACTACCTTTGATACACGCTGAGCATTGTGAATAGCGTGGTGTCTGTTTGGATCCCTGTCTCATCTTAAGTACCATCTTCGAGGAAAGAATTGGCCACCAGCACTAGTTTCCCATGTCCTATAGGTTCATAGGTAGGTACTAGGCTATTGGCCCTAGGGCCTATATAAGCCTAGCCAAATGGTAACCTGGCTTTTGCTACCCAAAAAAATTATTTTCCTGTGCCCCTGTCAAGCAGAGCCACAGAAGTGATCCCCGGGGTGAATTTCCTATCTCCCATCCAATCATCAAGATTTTTCTTGAAGAGTGCTAATGAGCTTTGTTTGATATAGATAGGTAGTTTGTTCCAGAGTATGGGAAGTCTCTGAGATAGGAATCTATCTCTCCAGCATGTTCTTTTTATTGCGGTGACAAGGTTTAGGTCCCTAGAGCCTGTAGCTCGGAGGGATTGGGATTTCTTTAAGTGGAGCATGTCCAACAGGTCTGGGTTTGACATAGCTTTGTATGTTAGGCAGAGATCGCCTCTGAGTAGGCGATATGCGACAAGAGTAAAGCTGGAGTTTTTGAGACTGTCTGCATAGAGCATCTTTTTGAGGCCAGTAACCCTCTTTGTGAGGTATTTCTGTGGCCTTTCCAGTTGTTGTAGATGTCTTGTGAGGTACATACCAAAAGGGGCATTGTACTCTATAATGGGTCTAATGATTGATGAGTAGAGGGGAACAATGACCTCTTTTTTCCTGGATGAGAATCCTTTTGTGATGAGGTGTGCCACGTAGAGTGATTTCCTGACTACTGTGGTGATGTGATTATCAAAGGAGAAACTACTGTCCACCTTTGTCCCAAGGTTTCTTATCACACTTTCGGTGTTAGGTAGACTACCGCCTATGTGGTAGTTCATGGGTACAGAGTTTTTACCAAAAGGGATGACAGTGCACTTTTTGGCATTGAGCTTGAGGCCATGGCTTTGACACCAGGTATCTTGTCTCAGTGAGGCCCTTATGTAGGATGTCCACATCGTTAGGAGTTTTGATTATGGCTCCTAGTTTGCAGTCATCTGCAAACTTTGTTAGCCAAAGACCTTCTGTGTTAGCCTGTACTTCAGAGAAGGAGATACTAAACAGGAGAGGACCTAGGACTGCACCCTGTGGTACTCCACTTGTCACTGGTCTGAAGTTGGATTTAGAGTTTGCTACTTTCACAGTGTGAGTTCTGTCAGTGAGCCAGTTGGCAACCCATCTTGTGACATAGGGATTTATACCTAGTTTAGTGAGTTTATCTATAATTCCAGAGTGAGGGATGGTGTCAAAAGCCTTGGCAAGATCTAGACAGGCTGTGTAAACCACCTTACCCTCATCTACGGCTTTGTTGACCGCTTCAAAGAAGTCTATCAGGTTTAGGAGACATGATCTGCCTTTTACAAACCCAAACTGGGTGGGGTCCAGAGTTTGGAGATTACCAGTGTTATTGTTTATAAGTTCCATGATGATACGTTCCATAGCCTTGCAGACCAGGCTCATCAGGCTAATGGGGCGTTAGTTCCCGGGGTCTGTGGTGGTTCCCCCTTTGTGGAGTGGGATAACCGCTGCTGTGCGCCATTCATTGGGCAGAAAGCCTGAGGTGAGGCTATGATTGAACATGGTACTTAGGTGGGGTGCCAGTTCTTTCTGTAGTTCATGTAGAACGCAGCCTGGGATGTTGTCAGGTCCCATGGATGCTGTGTTCTTGGCTTTGGAGAGTGTGTTTTTTACCTTTACAACCATGATTACAGGAACTTTGCATTCTTCCAGTATAGAGATGGGCCCTTTAGGGGATGAGTGAGGGGTAAAGTTAGCACTGAACCTATCTGCCAGGATGTTGGCAATATCAGTTGGTTCTGTATATTTAGTGCCATTGTGCTGTAATTCAGAGCAGATCTAAGTGTTGCCATTGTGATTCTTGACATAGCTTATAGAATGCTTTGTGGTTGTCTTTAGAATCAGTGGCGATTTTGTTTTCGTAACTAGCTTTGGAGGATTTTATGAGGGATCTCAGCTTCTTACTGAGACTCCTCCAGTCATGGAATTTTACTCTTTTTTGCAACAGTTTCTTTCTTCTGTTGTAGAGTTTGTTTATGGCAGGGGACCACCAGATTAGCTTCCTTTTTTTGGAGGATAGCATCTTGGTTCTGTTAGGGATTGCACGATCCATGCACTCGTGTAAGTGCTTATAAAGTGCATTTGTATAGGATTGGTAGGCAAAGTATTTAAAAGGGTTGGGTTTCCAAATTCTACACCTTGAGTGCTGCCTTTTAGTAAGTTATGCAGATTTTGAAGACAGTAGTACCTTGCAGCAAGTTCTTCTTAACAAGAACTACAGAGATGTCCTTCAAGAATGCAACTGCAGTCCTGACATATGGGTTGTCCTGCCTCAGGCAGCCCTTGATGCGGTCCTTTCAAAGTCTGAGTCGGCTTCCAAAGTCTGAGTCCGCGTCGGCTGATGTCGCCTCTTCCCCGACCAGGGCGGGGGGGTATAAGCATCAGCCGACACCATCTTCTTCATTCTTTCTGCCGCTGCGTCCGAAGAAGCAGTTCGCAAGTGCGGTCGAAGCTCCTGTGTTTTCAGATACCGATCAAATCAAAAGCTAAGTACCCCATTGGGGAACCTTTTCTTGCCTCAGCCCGATGTCAGATAAAACTGCAAAAGTTAATAATTGCTTGTCTTGTGGTAAACAAATACCTCATAAGGACTTCCATTCTTACTGCCTTCCTGCCTCGGCCCAGACCACGGCGTCTCAGCCTGTGCTGCCTGTGCTTGCTTCAATAAGCGCACTTAGGCGCCGGCAGAATTTGCTGAAGACTTTTTGGGCAGTAAATTACTCATCGCGCTACCGGAACACGGTTGCACATATTTCCAAAGCGGGAAGGACCGGGACTGATATTCGTGGGCGACTTCCACGACTCACCCGACACCACGCTAAAGCAGAGTGCATCATGGAGGTCGGAGGAGGTAAGGTAATTCGCCCAGGCTGGGCCGACACGGCCATCAACACACTTCTGTGTCCGGCTACTCCGGTGCGGTTGTTGATTTTCCTCCCTGACCCGAAGCCCATTTGATTGACACCATACCGTGGACAAGTTACTCCAGCACGTGGGCAGCTAGGCCTCCTGTGTCTATGTCCATCAAGGCCTACACACGCGATGCTAAGGCTGCCAGCCAGGCTAAGTCTCACCCTCCTAAATCTTTTTCACAGGGTCCCACTCTGATAAACAGATCATGACTTTAGCTGCAGATCTAATTTCTTTAATCAGGGGCTCTCAGGCTCATCCAGACCGAGGTTCTTCAGCGCAAAGAAAAAGGCCTAGGGTTGAGCAGGCAGATACCCTTTTCCTCATATGAAGCCTCTGGTGAGTCAGGCCATTCAGATTCCCAGGAAGAATCCTTCCCGGCCTACGAGGATTCTGATGCTGATGAATCCATTCCCTCTGCCTCCTCCTGAGGAGGGATATTTCTTTCGGGGAAATTTCTCCACTCCATGAGAGAGCATTTTCAGTGGCAGGGCCAAGATTTCTCCGACTCCAGGAAAAGGCTTTGGACTTTCTGCTTAAGAGCATACAGGCCTTTAGCTATACCACCAGTGTTAGATGTATTGGATGATGTGTACTCAGACTTCGAGTGCTTCTCCTGATTCTCTCCCTCCTGCTCCCTGTCAAGCCAGACAGATATTACAGGGTTCCTGAAACTCATAAACATCTCTTTTTAAGCCCACTCTGTTGATCTAGAAACTATTTCTCAGGGGCCCAAAGGAGTGGCCACTTCCACGGCCAAAATCCTTTGCCCGCCAGACAGGGAATCTAGGTCCCTGGAGGTGGGGTAAAAAGTTTATACCTCAACCACCCTTGCCATGAGGGCACTTAACTGTCTTTTCATATGTTTCAGTATCAGGATTTCTTGATGGATGATTTGCAGAAAAAGTTAGCCTCCTGAGCCTTTAGATAGAAAGGCTTTGCAGGATTTGTTCATAATACCCAGGTTAAGGTTAGCAATCATTTTCTTCAATGTGGTTATGATGCACTGGAAGCTTCATGTAGGGGCTATGCTTGGTTGAGAACAGACATTGCCGCCAGATCATGCTTGGTTGAAAGCAGATGCCAGATCATGTTAAAGTAAAGCTTCTAGATGCACCTCTGGAAAAACACAAGCTATTTGGTGCTAATGCACAGGATGTGTTGAAATCAATTGAGGAAAAAGGCTAAATCAGTACAAACAGTCAAAGATTTCCCTCCAGGTTCAGCCACCAAGGTTCAGCAGGAATTGGCCTTGATTGGTCCTCAGACACTGACCTTTCCAGAACTGACAAGTTCCAAAGGGAAAAACAGGTGTGCTCGAGGCTCGAGGGCAACCGAGGGCGCCAATGCAATGGCAACCGACTAATCAGAGAGTGGCGAGGGACTTCTACTGCTCCACAGGGACAATCACAATGACTTGACTTTGACTGACAAGGCCAGAAGCTCAAAGAGAAGAAGTAGGCGGAAAAATTATCTATATTTTCAAAAATTGTACGATTTTACAAAGGACAAATGGATTTTGGACATAATAGACAAAGGTTACAGGTTCCACTTCCATACCTTACCAACAAGACAAGGCATGCCAAACCTGCCACAAAATCAAAGGGCAGAGGCACTCCTACAAGTTTCAAAGCTGCTACAAATCAAAGCAATAGAAAAGGTTCCTCCTCAGGAACAAGGCCAGGGATTCTACTCAAGACTGTTCCTTGTTCCAAGAAAAGAAAAAGCATGGAGACCTATACTGGACTTGTCCGCTCTAAACACTTTTCTCATTGTGCCAAAATTCAAAATGCTGACATTACAGCAACTTCTTCCCATGC
Organism: Protopterus annectens; assembly: GCF_019279795.1. NCBI lineage: Eukaryota > Metazoa > Chordata > Ceratodontiformes > Protopteridae > Protopterus > Protopterus annectens. The sequence goes on from NC_056733.1 coordinate 266,118,083, forward strand.
TGGGCAAGGGGGTGTTGGCTGGTTACTCTGGACCTCAAGGAGGCATACCTGCATGTCCCAATCAGACACAGCTGCAGAAGATACCTCAGATTTCTTGCAGAGCATTATCAATTCTCAACATTGCCTTTTGGCTTATCTACTGCGCCCAGAGTATTCACGAAATGCCTGGCATCAGTAATTGCACATTGCAGACTTCAGGGGATACAAATATACCCTTACCTGGGCGACTGCCTTATACAAGCCCGGACAGCAAGCAAGCCTTGATAAGAAACATGGACTATGTCATTCACTTACTACAGGCTTTGGGATACACAGTCAACATTCAAAAATCAAGACTACTGCCATCCCAACAAATAATTTTTCTAGGAGCCAAACTGGACACAAACTCACAAATGGCTTTCCTCACAGAAGAAAAACAAACAGATTACCAGATTACTAAAAAGCCTAGCAAAGCACCCAGATGACTGCAAGGAAAATCCTGCAGGCCCTGGGTTTCATGGCATCTTGCATTCTTCTGATTCCACTGGCAAGACTACACATGAGAAAACTACAATGATACCTAAAAAGTTTATGGTCTCAACACAGCCACAACTTAGAAGCAATTATTCCACTCATTCCATGTCTACAAAAATTTTTGTGGAATTGTGGTGGGCAGCAAACCCAGCTAAAAACAAAGGCATGTCTTTCAACAAACCTCAACCTCAAGCAAGCCAAACCATTACAACAGACGCCTCAGATCATGGATGGGGGGCGCACATGGAGGGCAGATGCATTCAAGGGCAATGGGCACCCCGGGAATTGCATCTGCACATCAATCAAAAAGAGATGTTGGCAGTGATTCATGCAATTGAGGCCTTCGGAAAATTTCTTCAGCAAGGTCATCTGCTAATAAAGACAGACAACACCACTGTTATGTGGTACATAAACAAACAGGGAGGCACCCATTCTTACCCCCCCTCTGCAGACTAACAATGACTTTTTGGGAAAAGTCCCTGAAATTGAACATACAGTTACAATCCCAGTTTGTTCCAGGCAAGGACAATGTTCTGGCGGACAGTCTAAGCAGAAACATTATGGACCATATTTAATGGATGTTGCATCCAGACATTTTTTCACAAATAACTCATGCATGGGGAAGGCCGGACATAGATCTCTTTGCCTCACACCTCAGTCATCATCTGAAGAAGTTCTGCTCAAGGACACACCATCCTCAAGCCTGGAGAATGGATGCTCTCTCCTTCAGCTGGAATTCTCTAACAATCTATGCATTCCCACCTCTACCATTAATGACCAAGGTGTTACTGAAGATCAAAGCAGAACAACCGAAAGGCATTTTGATAGCTCCAGACTGGCCAAGACAGCACTGGTATCCATTACTAAGGAGCATAACTCGCACCAGGCCGTGGCCCCTGCCTCAATGGCCTCTGCTTATAGCTCAGCACAATTACAGGACTGTTCATCCCAACCTGCAAACATTGCAACTGACAGCTTGGAGAGTTCCATGACTTCTCCCCATATCTCTCTCTCCAAAAAAGTTCAAGAGATCTTACTGGAAGCACGCAGGCCTTCCACCAGAAAAACTTATTCAGCCAAATGGAAGAGATTCAACATCTGGAATGCCAACAAGGGTCAGGATGCATCAGTAATGAGCATCCCACAGATACTAGAATACTGGGCAGAAATGCTTCACAACGGCCTTTCATATTCTTCCATAAAAATACACGCCTCAGCAATTTCAGCAAAATACAACTGTGATCCACCTGTGTTTTCACATCCTTTGCTAAGACAGTTTCTAAGAGGGATAAAGAATATCAAACCTCCAAGAAAACCACCAGTGCCTGCATGGGACCTCAACTTCGTCTTGGAAAAATTAACTCTTCCTCCTTTTGAGCCAGCAGCATCTTCAGAATTGCAATTTCTCTCCTGGAAAACAGTTTTCCTGTTGGCAATTACTTCAGCAAGAAGAGTCTTGGAGATACAGGCCCTCATGGCAGTACCTCCATTTCTCATTTTCCATCAGGACAGAGTCTCTTTAAGAACCAATCCTTCATTCATGCCAAAAGTGATATCCAGGGTTTCTCTAAATCAAGCAATTCACCTGCCTACTTTCTTTCCCAATCCTCAAAATAAAGGAGAAAAGCTTCTGCACACTTTGGACATACACAGACAATTCCGCTACTACTTCCACAGTTCAACGGCCAACAGAAAGTCTGACCAACTATTTGTAGCTTATGCTGCTGGAGTACAAGGAAAGGCAATTTCCAAACAAACTATTTCAAAATGGATTGGAGACTGCATCAGATTCTGCTACTCTTTCCATGGAAAAGGTGTGCCAGCCAATATCAGGCCATACTCCACCAGAGCTACAGCCACCTCCACAGCCTTTCTAAGAGGGGTGGCTACAAAGGACATTCTAGAAGCTGCTACATGGAGCTCTGTGCATACATTTTCCAAACATTACAACCTGCCTTTATATTCCAGATCCTGAGCAGCCTTTGCTTCTGCAGTCCTGCAGGGCATTTTAGCTACACCATCCTTATCTTAGATCCTACCACCCCCAGCTTGGCTGTGGTATTCAACCCATATGTCAGGACTGCAGTTGCATTCTTGAAGGACATAGTACAGTTTTGTACCTACCATAAATGTAGATGGGCGATAGATATGCAACTGCAGTCAGATTTCCCACCCTCCTACCCCTCTGTAATTCTCTTTTTTGGGTCCACTCCCTTTTTCAAATTAGCTGGGGATATCTGTTATGGTGTATCTGTTTATTACTGTTGTGCAGATATGGAATTTTATCCATTCTCTAAATTTAGCCTTCCTTGGAGGGCACCTGGCATCTGGGGCAAGAAACACTGAAGAAGATGGCGTCGGCTGATGCTTTTATACCCCAGCCGCTCTGGCGTCGGGGAAGAGGCGACATCAGCCGACGCCCGGACCCAGACTTTGGAATCCGCTGACGAGAAGGGCTGCCTGAGGCAGGACAACCCATATGTCAGGACTGCAGTTGCATATCTATCGGACATCTACATTTATGGTAGGTACAAAACTGTACTTTATACTCCTCTACCTCTAAATTGAGCACCAATGTACCAACCTCAATAAGGCTAACTGACTTTTGTTCTCTCAGGTCATCATGTCATGAATGACTCCTCTAACAGAATTACTGTCTTTTCCTTTCTGTCCTTCTAATCCCTAAAGTAGTTTCCTGTGACTTGCGCTCAAGTGTTTGAGCCCCTTAGTGTCCTGACAGTTGTCTTAGCACAACTTCTACCCCCATCCCTACCACTATTATTCCGTGTCTTCTCATGTCAAATATTGCTAAGACTTAATTTTTTTCACCTACCATTAAACTCCTGCCATATTTAGAGGCGCTGGGCCAGTGTGACCAAGTTTTGTGACTACTACCTCCTGACCTCTCAGTCAGCACATTCATGCCTTACAGCTCTGAATATACCAAAGAGGAATTCATGTTCTCATTAAATATAAACAGTTGTATTTTCATTCATTTTAAAATTACAAATTCTTTTAAATGTTGTTAGAGAAGTACCCAAACGAGTAATAGATTTAACATTTGTTACATTGTCAGTGGCTGCTAAAACTGTTGAATCAAAAATATAATTCACTTTAAAGACTTCTTTGTGGTCATTCTGTCTTAATAAATTTCCTAAAGGTTCCCTTGCTAATGCAAATGAAAGAGAAGAGTGTGATGGGGGGGGTGACATTTTTGCTTACTTAGTTGCTTTCCTTGTGTTTGTACTTTTTGATTAATAAACCCGTATTTTACATACGATTTGAGAACTGTATCACCCATTTAATATCTTTATTAAACAATGTGGGAAGCCAGAAGTTTCTAGCACTTTAAAAGTAACTCAGATGTAAATGTAAAGAATCAAAAGCCTTTTCTGTATCAAGATTAATAACTGCAATTTTTTTTATAATAGTCCATGCAGTCATTGAATGTTAATATTCTCTTAGTGTTCCGTGCTTGTCTTTTGGTTATAAATCCTATATGATCTTCATCTACTAGGAACAGCAATATTAATTTTAGTATGGTCAGTTGAATTAGATATTTTATAACAACTTTAACAGAGATACTGGCCTCATGAAGAACAAAAAAAGTGTGATTCTTATCTTGCTTCAGGGTAGGTGTGATCAAAGTATACTTGGAAGAATAAGCAGCACCCTTTTTTGTTTATTAATAAACGTTATTTATCAGTTGATTATATTTTGTGCACGTAGTTGGTAAGTCTCATGATTTTTCTTATCTTGGCTCACTTTATTTTCCTTTAAAGCTTTTATTTGTTCAACTGTTGTAATAGAAATTAGATTCACCAGAGACCTAATATTCTTATTAATTTATTATATTTTGTTTTTTTTTTTCAGTAAAAATAATGTTTAAATTTTCTTTAGCAGATTCTATATTATTTTCATTATTATTGTCATACTATTTCTTAAATAGTTGTAAGAGATCTTCGATATCAGAAACTGTTTCCTTATTATCTTAGCTGTTTTTGTATTAATTTAGCCCCCCAGTGCGAGCTAACTATCAAGCCTCTCCTTAACCAGACATTACACTGTCGAAAGGGAAACTGTCATTCAGGCAGCCATGAGTGTGATTTGTGTTCTCTAGCATCCCAGCAATGAGAACATTTTCACATTATGGCCTAATCCCACTCCTTGTGATGATGTGAACACTTGTATTATTGCAAAGGCTGCCTGTGCCCCTTTATCCATGCATGTGTGTTCCCCCCACATGCACCAAGGGCTGCTGCCAACAGCTTTGGCTGCTGCACTCATATTTCACATGGAGTGTCATTATTAAAGCAGTGTCTCAAGCCAAGTGGGAACCAGTACCCATCCTACCCTAAGATAGGCAAGCACATTGTCTCTTTTGACTGTGTCAGGCAGACACAGATCATGTGGGCTGTAGTCAGGACTCTGTCACTCTTTGTCACTGGTGCAGGCTTATTAACTGCATTTTGAATGCACTTTTGTCCATCTTGCTCTTGCTATTTTTAGATCTGGTTTCTGATTTGTTTAACCCTGTTGGAGTGATAGAGTAAGACTGTAATTTCACTTTTTTTCTAAAGTTACTTTCACCGTTGACTGATTCATTTGTTTTCCCTTGCTTTACTGGAGCAGTCTGCCTGGGGATGGTGCTGTTTTTCAGTGGCAGCCCATGGAGACACATAGACTAAACACCACAAAGGACAGCAAACAGAATGCTGCTTAATATAAGATTTTTTTTTACAGTACAATAAAGCTATTTACATGTTGTGATAGTAAAAAAACAATATTGGCTTAAAATGTGTGGTATATATTCATATCAGTCGTTACACATGTGAGACTTTGGTATGTTGTATAAATGAATAAGAAGTGCGTAAAGAGAAATTATTAGGACCTTCACTGATCATGAAGGGATTCACATCCCAGATTGTGAGGTCATTGATCCTTGATGATCTTCATATCAGACCAATGATGACCAACAATGCTTTGTGGGACCATACCCGACATCTGAGACAGTGGAGAGACCCAAAAGTTCCCTCCCAAAAGGATCCACTGATCTCCCAAAATCTGTCTCCAAAATCCAGATTGAAGAAACTCAGCTCTATTCAGTCACATACCGTGTGCCTGACATACAAATGATGATGCAATTGTGTAACCGTTACAATGGACATACTCCCACCTCAAAATGCAAAAATCCCTAAACCACTAGAGCAAACTGACCTTAGCAGGATATAAATAGGGCGTGCTGGAGGAGGGAGATTTATGGAGGGATAGATCCTCCACCAGAGAATAAATCGGTCCACCACGTAGATACCTGCGCTGCACCTGGCTCGCTGAAATCTTGAAAGAGAAATGGATGGGCGTGTGATCACCCAGAGGATTCTATCCTGTGTCATCTGCTGGACACTGGACACACAAACTAATGCGGGCACAGTATTTTTTTTTTATAAGGGGTGGCGTAAGCCACAAAACTTTGGGCTAGGCTTATAAATGCCTTAGGGCAGATAGCCTAGTATAAACCTATGAACCTATCAGTAGGGTGTGTATAAAATCCGGATCTTGGAGTTAGACTGTGTTAGTAGAGGTATTAGAATAGATATGGGGTCAGTAATATAAAAGTGCTGAATCCAACTGTCTCCAGTATCAGTGGCCTACCTAAGATTCATAAGGGATATGAGAACCCTCCTCCCCCCACTACAACCTATCATAGCAGGGCGAGTGTAGGTGACTGAACCCCTACTTATGTATGTTGAGAATGAACTTAAGAAGCTATTACCTAAAGCCACCATGGTACTGAAAGATACAGGAAGTTTCCTGAATGACTTATTTATCAAAATGGAATCTTTGGATAATACTACAGACCTCTTCCTTGTTACTATGGATAGCAATAGTCTCTTCACTGTGGTACCCAATACTTATGGCACTGAAGCCATCAGAGAGTTTTTTACACCAGTATGGATTCAATGCAGACATGATATGTTCTGTGCTGTAGTTAATCTTAGAGAATAATATTTTTGTGCATGGGCAAGATTACTACTGGCAGACATGGGGGGTAATCATGGGCACCCCTTATGCAAACAGTTATTCTAACATAGTACTTGCGTAGGCGTATTTGCATATTGGGAACAAACCAATGTCTTATGTGAAGCCAATCCATGGAGTGTGTATTTGTCGTATTATGGCCATTTCGTGGATGATATTATATATTTTATGGAAAGGGGATGAAGGACAGCTTATATCATTCACAGAATACTTGTATTCAAGTAATAACCTTTTGGAATTTAAGGTCAGTTATTCCAAAAAAGAGATTGACTTCCTGGATGTCAATCTCACGTTACATCAAGGAAAATGACTAAGCACCCAATATACATAGGAAGAACACATGGAAGAATCATTATTTGCATCGAACAGCATGCATCCCAGTCATATATTTAAAAACATCATGGAGAACCAAATTTTACGTATCTCCAGGCTAAGTACTGATGATGTTGATTTCAACAGGGAACGAGACAGGCTACAGAAAAATCTACAAGATAGAGAGTACAATGAAAGAGACCTTATGATTAGATCTAATTTTGATGAATTAAGACACAGAAAAATATGTCCATACAAAAACCTTTCTAAAGAACAAAGAGAAAAAAACAGGACAGAAGCTAAGAGATAATATGCTTAATTGTGTCCTTACTTATAGTACTGACTGCAAAAAGGTATGTGAAGTGGTCAGAAAGTTCAGGCCAGTACTCACATAGGATGAAAAATTAAGGAATATTGTTGGTGATAGTCCAAGATTTGTTTTTAAAAATAAAAATAGTATTAAAAGGTTATTATATGGTAAAGATGGATTCTGTTATAAGAAAGCACCCAATAAAAAGGGAACTTTTAAATGTAACAGATGCAAAATCTACTCTTCCATCGACAGTAGCAATTCCTTTGTTCATCCCATCTCTGGTAGACATTATGTTTTTAAGGTGTATGCCAACTGTAATTGTCAGCATCTAGTCTACTTGCTTCTTGTCACAATTGTAATGCGTTCTATGTTGGAAAAACTGATCAACGGCTGAAAGAGGGTTTTGCTCCATTTGAGGGACATTAAACATAAAGACCCTAAAAATGTGCTGGCCAACCATATCTCCCCAAATCCAACACATAGGTTTGTTTTTAAATCTATTGAATGTAGAAGGCTGACCATTGCCTAAAATATGGAGGCTGTTCTCTTTTAAATCGTATGCTTGGTGGTAACGTGACTGGTTGGCTGAGAGGCGTTTACCGAAAAAAGATCGTTCATTGGTTAGTTTTAGTTTAATTCACAAAAGAGAGCCACAGGAAGTTGCGATCTGATGAAGGCTGTTTGCCGAAAGCGCTGATTGTGTGAACAAGCTCTCGTATTGTTGTAAAAGTCCAGTGTTTTTAATCAGTTTTTTATTAAAGGAATAATTTTAAAGTGATTTGTTTTACCAGACTGTGGTGGTGCACCAGAGATTTCACCGTGTTTTTGTTCTATTTTACTCAGGCATCTTTAGCAGCTGTCAAGTTTGTTTTGGTGTGGTTACAGTTTAGGACTAGGGACTCTCTTAAAGGATGGGGCAGTACTTAACAGACAGACAGACAGTACGTTGTTAGACTTATTCAGTCCCACTTCAGACTTAGGATAGTGCAGACTGAGGTCACTCAGAGGTCAGTAATGTGCCCCTGCTGTTATTTTCATTACTAACATGTTACAAGTTTAGAAGAGTCTGCAAACCTTGTAGCATGAAGTTGACACAGCACTATGAGCCACAGATGCCAAAGAAGCTCACGTGCAGCCTAAATTGTCATCAGGTCTAATCTGTTTGGAAGCCTGGATCAAAGAAAATGGTTTCTATTTTTGTCCATTAAAATTTAATGGCATCCTATTTGGCATAAAGATGTACACAGCAAACATAATAAACTCTGTAACCATTCTTTCCAAAAGCAGAGAGAGAGATTTTTCCTCAGGATGATGGAATTAAATACCTGGGCATACTGCCTTGAGAACATGTAAGTGAAGTTGTCACAAAGACCTGCAGAAAAAATGTTTTTTTCTGCCAATGAAGGACTTGCTGTCCTTGGCTACCAGACTTATTGTAGCCAGAGCGACTCTTAACCCATCACTGATCTAAGGTCAGGAGGGGTTTTAAGAACCCATTCAGATGGTTATCTTAAGGAAGATTGCTATTACCTTTGACAGACAGCTTTTAGGTCTCCAAGGAAGTGTTGTCGCCACTGTTCTTGCCAGACGTGAGTGGCTTTCACTACCAAACGCTTTAACCTGTCTTTGATTCTCATTCCCTTTTATTTGTCATCTACTGAACATCACCCCACTATCTTGTACGTCTAGTCACCTGGGAGAAATCCACCCACAACCTTAGAACTTCAGAATAGGTGGTATTGAAATGCATCCTTCTGCAGTAAAGTCTCGAGAGCAGTTCCACTTCCCTCCACGTTTTATGGAATTCTCCCCCTTCTCCTTCAGACTGTCACCGACACTGTCTTGCCACTAAAGTTCAAAAGGGAGATAAAAGCGTAGCTGCTGAGACTAAATGATTGTGTAGACTGCACATCACCCTGATTTAAACATGACATAACCAGGCTCCTGGTTTACGGGCAGCTTGTTTCCTACTTTTTCTAAGATGTGTTCATGACATGGATGAAGTTGTGAATGGCATCATCTTGCTTTGACTGTGTGTTTGCAGTACTTGTATTTAATATATTTAACATAGTTTAAGTTTTGGATACTGTTTGATTATGCTTACTTACTGCTGCTAGAACTAAGCAATTTGCTTTTTTTTATGACACAGTGGTGCAGTGGATGGTGTTGTTGCCTCACAGCACGAGGTTCCACGGTTTGATTCTCAGCTGGGGTACCTTCTGTGTGGAGTCTGCATGTCCTCCCAGTGTTTGCTTGGGTTTCCTCTGGGTACTCTTGTTTCCTCCCACATTCCAAAGACATGCAGTAGGTGGACTGGACACACTGAACTGGCTCTAGAATTGAATGTGTGTGTGGTGTGGAAGAACCACTGTGGCAGGGCTAGCCACCCAGCAGTGTAATCTTTGGCTCTGAATGATTGTCACTCTTAAAGTGGCACCCTGACCCTATGTGGAAAAAGGGGTTGTGGATGCATGATTTTGTTATAAATTGATTGTATTCATTATATTTTTGTACTGTGTTGTTTTGATTGTTTGACTCATCAGGCCTCCCTCGGCTCATTGAGGATCAACAGTAAAGGCTGACTAATTTCATGGTAGGCCATGCACTGAATGAGTAATGTGTTTGCTGTTTGAAGTAGAATAGCTTGAATTCTTTCCAGTAACTATGTTATACAATCTATAGATTCATCCACTGCACCATGGAAATAACTTGTCTCTGGAACTGATATGAGATGTTTTCATCATCATTTTTTTTTGTATAGCAAACCATCATATAACATTTGTAAGATAGCTTTAGGATATTCTGGTATATTTATGTGCCAGTAGGGAGACCCATTTGCCAGGCTTACCTCTGGATACTTTATAGCAGGTAGTTGCTGAAGAGACTGCTGTAGTGGCAAGTAAGCATCATGACAGGCCTTCTGCTACAGTACCCACACTGCTGACAAGTATATTTGCAGGCATTACTTGTGTAGCAGACTTTGTAAGTTACTACTGCTGTAAGATGGAGCAGATGGGATAAAAGGGATAAAGGATACCAGTAATGACGCAAAGCAGGTTATCAGAATTCTTTCCTTTTGGAGCCAGTTAGTACCCAGAATTCGGGCCACTGATATTGATAGACTGTACTGTAAAATATATCCCAAGCATGCACAGTATTTGATGAACAGGAAGTCCTGTGATGTGAAAAATACACAGCTAGTCTAATGGTAGTCATTTTGCCTTTCTTTTCATTAGGTGAAAATCGTTTCATCTCCCCGCTGTCCTGGGACCTGGTAGGGCGGAATCTGTTTGCCATGGCAGTAGAGGGTGCAGTCTTCTTTTTTATTACAGTGTTAATACAGTACCGGTTCTTCATCAAGCCAAGGTATGTTGTTTTTTTTTAGATGTACCGTGCTTTATTTTTTATTGCTGTGTTTATTGCCAGTCGTGTGGTGTAGAAATATATCTGCATTACCAGTGACCCAGCTCCAGTCACTGCTGTATCTTCTCTAAAATGAGGGAGCCAATCTCTAGCATAAGTGTGGCCTGGTGTCAGGGCTCCCCTTTCTTCTACTAGTCCCAAGCTGTTTTGTCTTCTTCACTGCCTTTTAATACTGTATAGCTGTTACAGTCCCTAATCCTGTCATCTCTGAGTCTGTTGTAGCTGCTAATAGAGGTACCACTTGTCTACACCCCCCTAACCTAGCATTTAGATATCCTTAAAGTGTGTTTATCAGTCTAGAAGAAAATGCCAGAGTACTAGTTTTCACAGGTGAACTATGTGCTAACAGTTGAAGTTTTCAGACATTTTAGACAAGGTAGTAGAGTTAAAATTGTGTTTGATGTCTAGATACCACCAGCTTACATGAAATGGTGACTTTTTTCTACTAAGCAGTGTACTTTCGTAATTTGTAACCTTTTGTCTGCAGGCCTGTGACTGCCAAACTTTCCCCAGTGATTGAAGAAGATGAAGATGTGGCAAGAGAAAGGCAGAGAATACTGAGTGGAGGTGGGCAAAGTGACATTCTGGAAATCAAAGAATTAACCAAGGTGAGTTTTCTGTTAGTCTACTTTCAGTGGCTTGGTAGTTTAATCATGACGCATTTCTCTTACACATAGGTACTCTAATATGCAGGTTGAGGTAAGTGTTTTCACAGCCTTAAGATGAGTTTGCGTAGAGTCATTTTGATTTCACTGCTGCTGTTTTGGGAAACCACAAGATAAATTGGCAGGACTTGAGAGAAGAAGTCAAATTAACCTCCTCATGCATTTTCTGCTTTTAGTACCACTGCAGTGTTGCACTTCTCAAGGGTGACATGGATGCCTCTTGCAGTTGCACATATGTAGTTTAACTCCTTTTGGAAAGCTGCAGCAGTGCATGCAGTCTTACAAAGCTTCAAGCATACTTTAATAGCTTACTGCTAGAAAGAGAAGGGGAAGCATATGCTTCAGTCAGAGACCTAAATGGGAGTAGTCTAAGCTCTGCTGCCTAACTCCGACCAAAGCCTTAAAGGTCAAGTGTAAATGTTTTTTACCATTTCTTTTTGTTATCATTATACCTTCCTGCTGTAAAGTAGGCCTTCTTATTCTAAAATGTGTATTTTTTACTTTAGTGACTTCAGTGAGCCTGTAAATCCATGCTTATGTTTACTGTGTGCTGAGCAACTCTCCAGTTACCTTGTGATTCCATGTCTTCCAGACCCACCTTTTGATGATGCAGTGGAGGGGAGAAACAGTTTGTAACAGGTTGACATGTTTATTGTAATCTGCAGCAGATTTTATTACAAAGTAAAAGAATGCAGCCCAGTCAGTTACTTGGTCAGACAATAAGTCAGAAAAATAAATGCTGTTAAATTCAAGTGAAAGGTAGTTGTTAAGTTTAGGTCTTGTACTACAGAAACACTTGACAAGTTTTTCTTTTTCCTGCTTTTGCAACATAATCATGGCACTACGTAGAGGATTATGATCAGGTCTCCAATTGTAACCTGATTATTATAATTTTGAGACATGAATGGCAAGTGAATCTTAGCATCCATATCAAGAACACATAATATTCAGTTACGATTGGAGAGCTGATCATAATTCTTTATTTTGCATGGAGATTTACATGATCAATGTACTTACTAGTTACTGGAAAAACCGTGAAGTGTTGTGCCAGCTTTGAAAGCCAGAAAAGTAGTTAGGAAGTGCTGTCAGACAGCAGGAGATGTCCTTATGTATTTCCTATATAAGGGAAACAGTTGGTTTAATTTTAGTGGCTGTAATTTTGCAGACAGTAGGCAGAAACAGAGTTATTTGTTGGCAGCACTGTCAGCTTTTAGTACCCAGTGCAGACGTGATATAAAAGCATGTAGGAGGTGCGTAACAATTGTTTAATGTGATGAAATTGCCAAATGCCGCCACCTTTTTGCAGTAATTGTGGAATACTGCCTTGTTTGTGCTATAAGTGATAAGGGCATCCATTTTACTGCATCTGGTGGCTTTCCCACTTAGCCTTGGGGCTACGTTTCCTTGCTGGCATGAAATACGGCAGAGTGAACATGCTGAAGCTCTGCATTGCAGACTGGAGGAAGTAACATTACAACACAACTATATTTGTGGATAATAGTATAGAACGCTTCCTTCATCCAGACTAGATTCTGGTCCAAGTGTTTTGGCCTTTCAGAATGTTCATGAGATTCTCCTCAAGTTTGCACTCCTTTGAGATAAAGTATGGTTGGGTATTCATATAAATTCTTATATCACATGACCTTCAGTAATTCTATCTGCATGGAATGCTTCATTCTTCTTCTTCACCTAGTAGTGACTGGCCATTCCATATAAGCTGCAGCAGAAATTTATTTATAAATAGACAGTAGGTTCAAAGCTCTACATCCTGGAAGTTTAGTGAGCCTTCTTGAAGGTGCATCCTGGTTTGAGCAAGCAGTCAAGAGCTGGCAATCCATGAGGTGCATTTCCCCCATGGTCCAGCTGTTGTGGCACAGAGTGTGTGTGTGTAAAGAGAGCATACCATGTGATTATGAGGTCTTGAAATTTTCAGAAGTTCTTTATGGGAGATCATTAAAAGGAAACAATTGTGTCTTCCACCAGAGTGGACCCTGTAAAAGATAACTGATTAATGAGAACTCAAGTATCTGTTTTTCTGCTATACTTAGTTTAAGGTGGGGTGGTAAGTGTACATTATAGCATTTAATATCATAGTTGTACTAACTTATGTATGTTTTCTACTGTACTTTCAGTCTGTGTGGTCACATACTTTCCCTTGATAGGTGGTTACAACTGTAACCAACAGCCCATTAGTGTCATTAAAGTGTAATGTTTCATTATGTTCTCCATGTGTTAAAGTCATGACATAGGAAGTAACATAAAAGGTATCTTTTGGCAGTGGTGAATTCATGGTGAGGCTTTGAAGATTAAGTTGGTAGGCTGCAAAGAGCAAAATGTCTGAAGATCTTAAAATCATTTTTTGTTGTGATGAATTTGTGGGCTTTTGGCCTGTGGACAATAAAGCTATCATTCCTTTTACATTTTGTCTGATATATCTTGTATGCTTTCATTAATTAATTTATTTTTTTTAGATCTACAGAATGAAGAGAAAGCCGGCTGTAGACAGACTTTGTGTTGGAATTCCACGAGGGGAGGTAAATGACCAATTAAAATACTTATTGTCACACTTTCATTAGACAGAATGCATTATTTTCTGTTATTTGCAAAATGTCACAGAGTTCTTGAACAGTGTTTTCTTTATTTTTAGCTTTCTATACATATTAGAGAATTTACCTCACATCCTTTCCAGCTTTAGCAGTTTAAGTTTATGTGGGAAGTATACTTAATGCAGGGCGATGTTTCCACTTGTGTAAAGACTGATTTTCACATGAAGCCTCATAGCTGTCTTCATATGTTACTGCATATTACTATCAACACTGCCACTCTGCCCGTAAAGTGGCTGTTGTGTGGGGAACACAGTAACTTCATGTTGATTGAGCATTTAATGTGTGTAATGTTAGTCTTTTTTGGGTTGGGTTGTTTTTGCATATGGAACACAAGAGTCAGCATGTTGTAGTTTTTTTTTTGTTTGTTTGTTTTTTGGGGGATTTTTTGTTTCCTAAGGGGATTTGCATACTAACAGCTGCTGTTCAGAGATGAGCCTCATTGGAATCTTTGTTTACATTCCGTAGAAGTATCTGTAAGATAAAATATAGACAATGCTTTCTCATCTTGGGTAACAGTAGTGTGGGATATAGGAAGGTTTACATGGCATATTCTTGACCTGTTCTCTGTTGACCAATTTTCTTATGCATCTAAAGACTCTTTAATGGTGTTTCAGTGTTTCGGATTGCTGGGTGTGAATGGTGCTGGGAAAACAACGACTTTCAAGATGTTAACTGGAGACACTGATGTAACTAGAGGCGAGGCTTTCCTTAATGGCCACAGGTGAGGTTTGTTGGATGTTTACTGAACTAATATCATACTTGCTGTGTAAGGTTGTGCAAGTCTTCTAGTATTACTTCCTTAATACTGTAATCAAGCTGAAATGCTTCTTGACTTGTCTGTCGCCCATCACAGGTATTTGCCTTTACTAATGAAAGAACAAATGTTGCTTCAGTTTTTTCACTCATACTGTACAGCTTTCCATGTCCTTCCCAAGTTTAGCTGTGTTGGTTATAGCACTGACCTTTAACACAGACTGCCTTAGGGTCAGGGGGTATCTGGATGGGGCGACCGCTGCACCACTCCCATAGTATGTTCTTCCCTGGTGAGATCAGATCATTGGACTGTCTCTTTCAAAGTTTCTATCCCACCCATCCCCTCCCCAGCACTAATCAAGCTAAAAACTTCTCAAAAGCTGACTACAACCTGCTGTGGGTGGGTATCTGTAGCTTCACACCACAGCACCCCTCAGAGGATACAAACAACTATACTGAACAGTACGCCATACCCAACAGAACTAAAACCTGCTCCTCAAGGAAACACAAACCTGTTTGGTGGATATCCTCTATCAACAGGCTTTACAACAAAAGCAAGAAACTGTTGTCCAAGGGTAAAAAGGAACAAATTCCAAATTGGCAAACTCCCTCCTTAGCCTCAACAAGCAAAGTAAATCACTAGTAAAAATCTCCAAAGACAATTATGAATCGAAACTTGCCTCCAAAACAAAGGGAAATCACAGCGCTATCTTCAGTTATGTCAGGAACCTCCATGGCAAAGCCCAAGTTTGTTCAGAATTAGTACTTAATGGTACCCCTTACACTGATCCTGTTGACTTAGCTAACCTACTAGCAGGTAGGTTCAGAACAAACTTCACCACCCCCGTTCCCCACCAAATGCCCACTCGACTTCCCCAATACTTGTCCTGCACCTCACATCTCTGTAGATCAAGTGCAAAGAACACAGCTTCCATGGGACCTGATAGTATCCCAGGCTGTATTCTGCACCATCTCCAGCAAGAACTGACTTTGCCATTGAGCACCCTGTTCAACCACAGCCTAAGTACAGGCTTCATCCCAGCAGAGTAAAGAACTGCCATTGTCACTACTGACCCTGGACACTATCGCCCCATTAGCTTGTCAAGTCTAATCTGTAAAGCCATGGATCATATTATTTGTTATGGAGCTCATAAACACGGACATGGGCAATCTCCAAGCACTGGACCCCACCAGTTCGGATTCGTCAAGGGCAGATCTTGCCTGTAGAACCTGGTTGACTTCTTTGAGACTGTCACCAAGGCCCTGGATGAAGAAAAGTCAGTACATACAGCTTACATTGACTTGGCCAAGGCCTTTGACACAATCCCCCACTTAGGCATCATCGAAAAGCTAACACAACTTAGTGTAAATCCCTGTCTCATCAGTTGTGTAGCCAGCTGGCTCACCGACCGGACCCTCAAGGTCAGAATAGGCCCCTCCACCTCCGATAGCAGACATGCCAGTAGTGGTGTTCACCAGGGATCTGTCCTGGGACCCCAACTGTTTGCCATCTACTTCTTGGAGGTCCAAGCAAAGACAAAAGACTTATAGCTGACCAAGTTTGCAAACAGTTGTAAGTTGGGTGCTGTCACTGACTCCCCAAATGATGTTAACATTCTGCAAGAGGGTCTCACAGCAGCTAATGACTGGTGCCAAAGTCATGGCCTCAAGCTAAATGCAAAAAAAACTATCATCATACCATTCGGCAAAAACACGGCCCCTACTGATTACCACATCAGTGGCAACCCCCTAGACACACAACCTCTGGTGAGAGACCTGGGTACTCAGATTGATAACAATCTCACACTCGACCATTATGTAGCGGCAGTGGTCAGAAAAGCCTTCTACTTGGTTCATCTCATAAGTAAAGGGATTACATCCAGAAAAAAAGGAGATTATTACCTATCTGTACTCTTCCCTCATTATACTAATAATTGAGTATAACATCCAATTTGGTATGTACCTTTCCAAACATCTGCACCAACTGGAAAGGCCACAGAGATACCTCAAAAATAGAGTCCATGGCCTCCAACACCTGTCTTATGTGGACAGGCTCAAATCACTATTACTCTACTCTGTATCATACATGTTGCTCAGAGGTGATCTGTTTCTCGTCTACAAGGCAATCTCGGACCCTGCCCTACTAGAGATGCTCCATATCCATGAGTCTAAATCCTCATGCATTACCCACTCGAAAGGCCTGAATCTAATATGTGACATCAACAAAGCCTTCTAGAGAGACAGGTTTGTCTTCCAGAGGCTGCCCCATCTCTGGAATAGAATTCCCATACACGTCAAATAGAGTACCTTGCTGACCCTCTTCAAGAGCAGCCTTGATAAGTGGATGGGAAACCACATATTTGTCTCAGGGGTTCTACCTGTGTCCCTCATTGACGGGGCAATAGGTGCTGACTGAAGTTTCTTTTTGGGGATAAACTCTTGTCTAGGCTTGTAAGGGCCCCAGGGCCATTAGCCTAGTAACCACCTATGATCCTATGAAGACAGAAAGAGCAGTCATAATAGAAGAAGTATGCTGATGTAATGTATGTGTGTTTTTGTGTATGTGTAGCTTCTTAGCCTTTAACATTGCACAGCCAGACTATCAACATTGCCTCACCTCTTTGCATGCTTCAGGAATTAACCTAGGGGTAACCAAAGTAAAAGACACCATGTTTGCGGGGCATTAAGCCCTCCTACACCCCCACTACCCCTGCTAATGACATGCGTCATGAAACGCAAACTGTTAACTGGCTTCCAGTTCAAGCTTGAACTCAAATCCATTATTTGCAGTTTCTTAGTCATTGCCCAAGTGCATTCCCCATCCACTTCTGTGTGAAAAAATATACCGTAGCTCCATTAAAACAGGTTTTACAATTTGGAATCAATGACAGCCACCAATATGTTTAGACAAAAGGGAATTCCAGGATTTAGGCTGTAAACGTTATGTGCCACATTCTTCAGCAGGCTACTGAGGACACAAAGCTGGTGCTTTGCAGTTAGATTCCAAAAAGCATTTTGTACCAAAGTGGTTAAAAAAAACTCACTTTATTTTGAATTAATCCCTCTTTGAATAACTGGGTAAGCAACCTGCTTTGTGCCCACATCCTGTTGCTGAAGAATGTGGCACATAAAGTTTACAGCCTGAACTCATATGTATTGGTGCCTGTCATTGATTCCAGATCGTAAAATCTTCGGTTTTAATGGAGCTACTGTACATTTTTTCATAAGAATATGAGTAGTGTGTAACATATTAATTGATCTTTAGCTATTAAACTCCTTAATAACCATTTCCCTTTGAAAATGAGGGATTACTGTAGTGACTCGGTCTTGTAATAAATTCTGAGGTTATTAAGGTTTGAGAATGTTTCTTCCCCCTAAACTCCAGCTGTCCTTGTCTGTTATACAAGTCCACTAAAGGCTATTTGTCACATTTTAGTTTGTGGTTGTCTACCTTCACATTCATTGTTGTCTGCGTAACACACTGAAAATGACACCTTTTAATTGTAACTAGCTGAGAACTAGCATGAGTGCGGTGTAAAGATTGCTAAATGTAGAGAAACAGAGCAAGACTACAGCCCAAGGTTGGTTAGTAAATCTTTCTATGAAGAAACATCTGTAAATTTAGAGGTTTATAAAGCATCTTTATTAGTGTTAAATCGTTTGACAGATGAGGACTATTGGAAGTCTTGGATTAGATAAAAGCAACTGCTGATAGTGTTAATATACTCTTTAAAACCATGACGTCATGATCGTAAAATTTGTAAAACAATACATCATTAATAGTGAGAACACATGAAGAAAGCAGACGTGTCAAATAATTGGTTCATATATTTTATTTCTACTGGATGGGTCACTTCACCTATGGGTGTTGCTTTTATTTCATGTTTATAAACTGTATACCTATAAAAAAGGAAAGTGCTTCCCTTGTTTTTTTTTTTTTTTGTTACTTTTAAAGTCACCATTTTGGCCATTGTAGTGTTTAGATATATTCCATCCTTTACATACATAAGATGCTTCTAAATAATGTTTGCCCATTTGTTTGTGAACAGACTTTGTTGCAGCATGAATGGGTGCTATGGATTATTGTTTATTATACAACGATCTCCCATTAATATTCCAAAACGTGCATGCTGATTGGTCAGCGTGCACGTTGTAAATCAGACTTATACTAATGGAAAAAGTCCGGTCGCCCGGACCTTTTCCATTAGTATAAGTCTTTTTTTTTTTTTTACAGCAACGGAGAACGCAAGATCTCTGTTGCTTTTTAGAAACTGTCTCATTATGTTAAAGGAGTTTAACATAGTGAGACAGCTTTAAAAAAAGCAACGGAGATCTTCCTTTCTCCATTGCCTTTTTTAAAGCTGTCTCGCTATGTTAAATGGGTTTAACATAGCGAGACAGCTTTAAAAAAAGCAACGGAGATTCTCCGTTGCTTTTTTAACATCTGTGTCGCTATATTAAACTCCTTTAACATAGCGAGACACTTTGTAAAAAGCAACGGAGATCTTGCTTTCTCCGTTGCTTCCACCCACAGCTCTGATGTACTGCCTAAGCATACGCATGTGCAGCACATCAGAACTGCCGCAGAATACCAGACAGCTGCGGAAGGGCAGCACAGAGGCATTATACAATGCCATTATTTAAGAAAAGTAAGTATTTTTTTTCTTAAATAATGTCATTGTATAATAGCAATAACCCACCTCTGGGTGTGGGTAATGCTGGATTTACCCACGGTTGTCTTTGTTTGGCCACTCGGGCTTCGCCATCATGACCAAACCACACCAACCATGGGTAAATCCAGCATTACCCACACCCAGGCATGGGTTATTGCTTAATTCTTATGCTTCTTTAAGATTGAGACCATATTGAGGGTAGAGTGTGGAGGAGATGGCCATTTTAGTTTTTTTCTGGATCTTTAATGGTAATTAGCTCTTGGTATGCCTTCTATATTGTTCTCAGTTTTGTGTTTTATGAAATTATAAATCATGGGCAACACTGGGTTGGCAATGTTTTGCATGTGATCCATGATATATATGTTTTTCTTTTGTACTGGTAGACAAATATTACTCTTTCTTACAGTAAACTGGCTACTTGTACTTTACCATGTATCTTCTGTCTGTCAGGAAATGTGTCTAACTTTGCAATCGATTCCCAGTGAACAGTATTTTGTCAACAGATTGCAAAGTATGTGGATTAGAAAAACACTATTACTGTGGTTAAAACTGTCTGCCTGTGACCTCTATTTACATATACTCTGCTGCAGTAATTAATGGATGCACATTTATTTAGATCTAAACTGCTCCATTCATTTTTTTCTTTTATTGATGACACTAGCACTATACGATTCGTCTACTAGTATATAAATAATGAGAAACACATGGGCAGGCTTATTTCTACTAATGAGACTTGCTTTGCAGACAGTTGATTAAAGAGGCTTGTTAATTTCACCCTTCCAACATTTATGTAGGAGACAAGGTGGAACAAAAGGATGTTAAACTCATTGTCCCTCAAGAGGATGCAGTAACCGAAATCCCAGACATAGCAGACACAGATGCAATATTATTAAGATATTTATTTTCTTGTAGGTCAGAAAGCTTTTATAAATGTGTACAGTGAAGGTATTGTGAAAATAGTACACATTTAAGAATAAGCTTAGAGACAATTCTGCCTGTTGGATAATTTGTTTTATGTGGGAATTATGGTAAACCCTGAACAACAGAATCCACAGTGGAATTAATTACAATAACTTGTTACAGATTTATTAGGTTCTGTTGCACATTATTGCCTCTAAACTTGAGTAGTGGTGTACAGTGATCCCATACATTGGTGGTCTAAGGGTTGAAGTACAGTTTATCATATGTGTTTTCTCATTCCTTCTAGCATTCTGTCCAACATTCATGAAGTACACCAAAGCATGGGCTATTGTCCTCAGTTTGATGCAGTTAATGAACTGCTCACTGGAAGAGAGCACCTAGAACTCTACGCACTGCTACGGGGTGTGCCACAAAAAGAAGTTTGCAAGGTAATACTTAGAAAAGGGTTTTATTGGCATTTTATTAATTAAAAAATATGCTGGATTAAAGTGTTTGTATTCCTGTTCCCTTTTTTGTAGCCAGTTTGTGTAGGGAGGCCATGGACAAAAAATGACCTGCGATAGTTTTTGAAAAATGTGAGATTTGGGCTCTTGTAGCAATGCCATTTCCAACTGAGTAATAATTTTATTTCATTGTTAAGGTTGAAGCATACAGTAGGTTAAAGCATAGAAGTCAGAACATCATATTTGATCTAAGCGTACTTTTTTCCATTGCTTACATTTTTTTTGTAAGTCATTTGGTTGATTAAAGTGCCTGATCTTGCATTTATGCAGTGGTGCATGTTTATATTTGAAATGTGCAGGAAAAAAGTGGTGAATAATATTTTGTGCTGCACTTTGAAAAAGGACTAAGAGTTCTGTATAGATTCAAAATGGCCATCCCTTAAATGGGTTGTAAAATAATGAGTAATCATTTGCCCGCCTAAACATAGAATTTTGTCATTCTTGCATTTGAAGCGTATATAATGGCAGTCTTATGAATGTATTAACAGGGCTAAATAAAATGGGCAAATGATATCCTGCAGTGCATGCCTAGATTTTCGACGCAAATTCTGTAGGTTTGTTACGTGTAGTTAATCACTAGACTTAATTTTTTTTCTGGTTTCCATAAATTCATGTTGAGACACATGTCACCTAAGTGTTTTATTTGCTCATGTTATGAGCTTTCTTCATAAACACTGTGAACCTGTGAAATGGCAGGTCCAGAAACAGCTTCAAAAGGCTGATGCTGTGTGAAATCAACCTTTCAAATGTTTAGTAAAACCTTGGAACTTTACTATATAAAATACAATTTTACCTAACTTGACAGCAACCCTGAAAGTAGACAAGAAAGTGTGCCCTGACTTTCTTGTTGTTTCAGTCCAGTCGGACTCCTACCACATATTCCATCCCTTTTGAAATTCTGACAGATTCATTATAGTATTTGCCTTCCATTATACTGTAGTTGGTACTTGTTCCTGTCATCATAAAGGGGGAGTATTTAAGATTGTAGTGTGGTTGTCACAAACCCCTTTACAGCTCTCTACATTGTTGCTTATGATTTTTTTTGTCATAATTTTCATTTTTCATTAACATTTTTGTATTTGTGCTTAAAAAGATCTTCATTAGACTTTTTTACTTGTTTTCTTAACATTTCTTAATTATTTGTTATTGCTAGCTTGGTGGCATGGAGAGATAAAGTTCTGACTACAACCTGGGTGGTCTGAGTTGGATTAGCTGTTTAAGCATTTTGTGGAGCTAGCTTGGAGTGAGCGAGAGAGTGGGAGAAGTACATGTCTTGGCTTGGCAGGAGGACATATTAGGACTGTTTATGTCATTTCCCAGAGGAAAGGTGGCAGTACAAAGAATATTTCTAGGGTGGGGTCCGGCCACAAACTTGGTAGTCCTCATTAGAGTGTATATTGGAACATGCACTTGCATGGAGACGGAGTTGTAGCTCCTGCAGTGATGCAGATTACTCACTTCCTGTCCAGATGGTGGGGATAGGGTCTTTTTAATATGACCTCATTGCTGGGATGCCAAAAACGGCACAAAATCCTGTCAGAGGCAGCTTCTGGTTGGCAGGCATGGAGATAAACAAGACTTGGGGGGGAAATAATTTATTGTTATTTTAATAGTTCATCTTCTTTATTCATTAGGCATTATAGTCTGGCCATGCCCAGCTATAGAATCCTTTGTGATGACTTTGTGTTAGTGTATGTGTGTGTGTGTGTGTGTGTGTGTGTGTGTGTGTGTGTGTGTGTGTGTGTGTGTGTCTGTGTGTGTCAGTGACTCCGTGTGTGTGTGTGTGTGTGTGTGTGTGTGTGTGTGTGTGTGTGTGTGTGTGTGTGTGTGTGTATTTTCTGTATGTGTGTGTGTGTGTGTGTGTGTGTCAGTGTGTCTGTGGGGGTGGGGGTTTCTAAGTCTCGGTCTAGTCTTCTTGAGATAGTTTTGTGTGTGTGTATGTGTCTGTTTGTCTGTCTCTGTGCCAGTGACTGTGTGTGTGTGTGTGTGTGTGTGTGTGTGTGTGTGTGTGTGTGTGTGTGTGTGTGACTGTGTCTGTGGGGGGGATTATTAGTCTTGGTCTAGTCTTCTTGATACGGTTGGTGGTCTTTATGTTTTGGAACTCATTCTACATACTTTGCCTGCTGACTGTGTGTGTGTGTGTGTGTGTGTGTGTGTGTGTGTGTGTGTGTGTGTGTGTGTGTGTGTGGGTGTGTGTGTCAGTGGGGGGTGGGGGTTTCTAAGTTTTGGTCTATTCTACTTGAGATATTTGGTGGTCTTCATGTTTTGGCAGTCATTCTGCATATGTTGCTTGCTGACTGTGTGTGCGTGTGTGTTCGTGTGTGTGTGTGTGTGTGTGTGTGTGTGTGTGTGTGTGTGTGTGTGTGTTTATGTATCTGCGCCTGTATATATGTGTGTTTGGGGGGTCTAGGTCTTGGTCTAGTCTTGTTGAGACTCTTGGTGGTATTGGTGGTCTTCATGTTTTGGAACTCATTCTACATGCTTTGACTGTTGACTGAGAAGGCTTTATAAAAAAATAGATCTGTTTTATTTTTGCATTTGTATGCAACTACCTGGTAAATGACCTGTCAGGTGAGTATCCTTAACAGCAGTCTGAACACAACAAATGCACTTGTATATAAAATTATACATGCTGGCACAACCTCACTTTGTGTTTAATGCATTTGCTCATAGCCGTTAACATCAGAAAAAGTACTTTGATGTAGAGGAATGTGATGAGGTCTCAGATTGTCGCCATATTTTTGAGACATGGATGCCAAGAAGTTGGCCTTGAGAGCGAAGTTCAAGAGATGAATCTTGGCATCCGTGTCAAGAGTAGATAACCAAGAGGATTGTGCATGGAGCATTATTTTCTCCATTTAAAACCTGTTACAGAAAAACAAAGGGAAAGAAAATCTGTAGGAGTGCAAAGTGTCTTACAAGCTTTCGAAGCTGGTAAAGCACTTCATAACCGCTGCCAAACAGCTAGCAACATACCGCTCAATTTCTTGGCTTAAAAATTCTGGACAGGTTTTGCTTCGACCTGCATTTCCAGAACAGTAAGAAGTTTTAAACTCCAATGTTTGGCATTACTGGCTGACTATAATCCTCAGTGATTTGCTAGAAAATCGAACAGACTGTGTAAAAATAAGACCATAGTCAGGGACATTCTGCATAATCATTGACATTTGAGAGTTACAGCAGGCGGAAACAAAGTGCTTCTCAGGCAAAATGTAAAGCTGCTAAACACTTCATTCTGCCACACTTTGTAAGCACGTCAGAGTGATCTGCTAACAGTTGTTCTTTGCCAGCTGACACTACACCCTGTTAGCTGCTAGCACGAGACACGATCTTAACAGCACTTAGGCTGTCCTTAACACTGTTAAGATTGGGTCTTACAACGCAAAGCATTTAAAAGGTTTATCTTTTTCTCGATTTAGGATCATAATTGTGGCACTCCATGCTTTATCTATATATATGATGCATGATCAAGGCTGTATTGAGCAAATAGCATATTTTTGTAGATATTTTTGTTGCTGAACATTTTTGTGCTTGCAATGCCTGTTTTATTTATTTTTTTAAACTGCTTACATTTCTTTGCAAAAATAGAAAAGCAAGCCAGGATTTTCTTTTTTTTTCATGTAGAAAAATGTAAATGTCATCTGTAAATGAAACAAATAATGTTTTACTTTTTTCTTGTGCAGGGGCAGTGTTTGCATTCTCAATTCCACACTTTAATCATTTTATTTTAGACCACTTGCTTACTAATTTTAAAAATAAGCAAAGTATATGTAAGTAAAAGAACATTCACTTTTAGATGGTTTTGCTGAAGAAACTGTGTATTGAGACTGCCACATTAAATGCTTTATTGTTTTAGTATCTGTTTTTATGTCTGTGCTGAAAAACCTTTGTTTAGATTTTAGATTTTATGACATAATCAAGATGAGATAAACATTACTTTTGTGCCAGTTAAAGCAATAAATCTAGTACATAACATCTCATTGATTTACTAGCTACAGTTGTTTTGTTTGTGTGTGTGTGATGTATGTCGAGAGAAAAGCGGATTAATGCACTAAAGCAGTGCTTGTGAAAGTGTTAGGACTGCATTCCTAACTATAAAGATTTCCCAGATGTTGACAATATGTAATACGGTAAACACCAAATCTGTTGTTTCACAGTTTTGTGGTAGTATTTCTGGTTGTTTTAGTGGGGCAGCAAGACCACTATTGCTGATGTAAATTTTGTTGATTTTTTCAGATATTTCTCTTTTCTCCACAGTTGTGTGACCATGGTGTTAGAATGTGTGATGCCCCTGCACTGGCCCAGTAATCAAGTAGCCTCAATCCTCACCAATGGCAACAGCTAGGGATGTACACACTGGGAGGATGACAAGTACACACACAGTAAAGTGGAATTTCCCTTAAGAGCACACAGAGATCACAGTCTGGGGCTGTTTTCTCCCTCTTTCTCCATATCCCCAGTAAGACTTCCCACTGGCACAGCTGTAGGGTTGAGATCTCAGCCGAGTGGCCAAGCTAAGACCTCTAGCACCCTCTCTGTCCAGCCAGTGCTTCATGTCCCTGCCCAAGTAGCTGACCCACACATACTTTGAGAGTTAATTGATATACAAACACACACGCACACCTGGGAAAGGCTGGCACAGGTTTTCTAGCTATGCCCCCTTTTTCCCAGATTATAAGGTAGTTCCAGCTGCCATCAGCCTCCTTTATCAGCTACTATAAGACTCTTACAAAGGGTGTCCAATCCTACTGTGTAATGTTACTATTATCCAAATGGTAGTCTGACCAAACTTGCAAGGCTGTTTGGGAATGGCCTGTACAATGTCACCAAGTACATATGCAAGTCCTCTCAGAGCTTAAATATGTCTCACAAATTTCAGCCACAAAGATAGGTTTAAATATATTTAATAATGAGTAATAAATGATAAAAGAACAAGACAATAGTCAATCAACACAGTAACTTCAGAGTTCAGAATCACAGGAAATATTTTAAAACAACATTGCAGGACAGTCTCAAATAAATGCAGAAAATATCTAAAGTAATATTTACTATATTCCTATCTATATCTAAGAGAGATACTATGCCATAAATCTTACTTACACCAAGGCAAATGCAGATGATGATGATGAATGGATGTTCATGCTAGGTCCAAAGAAAAATACAAAATGCAGTCTCTTTCTCTCTCTCTCTCTCTGAGAGAGTTCTTAAATTAATATCAAGTATTACTGCTGGGTTAGCTTGGTTGACATCACTTTTTGTCACCTGACTTCAGTTCCCAGGCTAAAACAGAAACTAACATAATTTAACATCTCTGTGTTAAAAAGACATATCTCTATGATGTTTTCAGATCTTGGAAGTTGTAAAATATTAAAACACTTTTTACCTTTTAAATCTAGTAATTACTTCTCTTTCAAGACAATACAAAAACTTCTAGCTCTAGATATTGTGTCTGCTACACTTAAACTGAGAGAGAACTTTTACAGCACAATCATAAAGCAATCTAATTTCAGCTTATTTTCTGTTCTAAATCAGCAGGGAATACTGTGGTTACATTTTAGCTCAGTACATAACACACAGTTCTGTATATGTCATACCAATATTCAGAAATGAAGTAGAATTATTTACAAAATTCCAGATAGCTGGGCTGGCAATATTTCTGTATATCACCCCCCCCCCCCCAAAAAAAAAAAAAAAACCTCAAGCTAGTTTTTCAAGTGACCCTTGAGAAACGTTGCGTGAGAGGGATGAACCTATCTGGGAATACTTTACCAATTTCCCTGTCTTAAGAGCCCATCTATGTTGGCTTTGCTAACACCACTGCGGTACTGCACTGTCATATCATATGCTTGCAACTCTAGGCTCCATCTTAGTAACTTGGCATTTTGCTAGCTGGCTCGATTTAGCCATGTTAATGGATTGTGGTCTGTAACTACAGTGAATTTCCTTCCATACAGATAAGGCTGAAGTTTCTGCAGTGCCCACACTATGGGTAGGCATTCCTTTTCTACAGCTGCATAGCATTCCTCCTTGGGTTGGAGCCTACAACTGAGATATACCACTGGGTGCTTTTCTTCCTCTGAGGAAACCCGGCTAAGTACAGCCCCCACCCCATGGTTTGAAGCATCCACCTGCACAACAAATTCTTTGCTGTAATCTGGACTGGCTAAGACAGGGGGTCCTTCCAAAGCTCCTTTAAGTTTCTGGAATGCCTGCTTACATGCTGGGGTCCATACTACCTTATCTGTGTTGTTTTTCCTTGTCAGGTGTATGAGGGGAGCAGCTATGGTACTATAATTGGGGACAAACCTTCTGTAGTACCCTGCTGTCCCTAAGAATGCCCTCAACTGCTTTTTGGTAACAGGGGCAGGCCATACCTGAATGGCTTCCACTTTGGCAGGTTCTGGCCTGATCTTATCACTTCCCACTCTATGTCCCAGGTAAGAGATCTCTGCCATAACCACCTGACATTTGCTGGGCGTAATGGTCAACCCTGCCCTCTGTGGTCCTCCCTGACATGCTGAAGGTGCTCTTGCCAAGAATGGCTGTAGATGGCAATATCATCTAGGTAAGCAAGGGCAAAATCTCCTGCTCCTGCTAGGATATGATCTACCAGCCTCTGGAAAGTTGCTGGGGCATTTTTCATCCCAGAGGGCATCTTTGTGAACTCATACAAGCCAAAAGGAGTCACAAAGGCTGACCTCTCTCTAGCACTGGGAGTCAAGGGCACCTGCCAGTAACCCTTGGTAAGATCAGTAGTGTTAAGATACTTTGCCCCACCCAGCTGCTCTAGGGCTTCATCTATCCTAGGTATGGGGTAAGCATCTGACTCTGTGTGTCTATTTAATTACCTGTAGTCCACACAGAACCTGGTGCTGCTATCCTTCTTCAGTACCAGCACCACTGGGGAGGCCCAGGGACTGCTGGACTCCTGAATTACTCTTAGTTTCCACATTTCCTGAATCTCCTCCCTCAGAGTCTGTTTGACTCTGTTATCACCCTATAAGGGGCCTGCTTAATAGGCCTTTGGGGTCCTGTATCCGCATGGTGCTGCAACCAGGTGGGTGCACCCTGGTTTCCCAGTGAACATACCCCCAAACTCCTGTAACACTGCTCGGAGTTCTCGAACCTGGGTAGGGGATAGCTGCTGGGACATTGCTATCCCTTCCACTGAGGTTTCAGCCCTCGCCTCACTGAGGAAATCAGTCACCAGATCCCCCTCAGACTCCTCCTGCCATCCACTGCAAATAGCACAAGGGCCTCCTTATTGTATTAAGCTGAAATCATGTTAACATGGTACAGTTTGTGCCCCTGCCTCCTGCCTAGCAGTTCTACCATGTATTTAACATCACTGACCTTCCTTACAACATTGTAGGGTCCCTCCCAGGCTGCCTGCAGCTTGTTGTGTCTGACAGGAATGAGAACCATTACCTGCTACCCTACAGCATACACTCTGGTTCGAGCATTCCTGTCATACCAGACCTTTTTCTGCTGTTGAGTTTCTGGCAGGTTCTCCTGGGCCAAGGCCATGAGTTCCTTGAGCCTTTTCCTGAGGTTTAGGACATATGCCACAATAGACTCCTTGTGGGATTCACACTTACCCTCCCACTCATCTGGAATCAAATCGAGAGGTCCCTTCATCGTTTGCCCTTACAGCAACTCAAAGGGTGACAAACCTGTGAATTCCTGGAGAGCCTCTCTGCAAGCAAATAACAGATGGGGCAAATATTTGTCCCACTCCCTCTTGAACTGGTCTGCAAATGCCCATCACATCTTCTTGAGTGTAGAGTTTAATCTCTCAACAAGACCATTAGTTTGGGGATGGTAGGGGGTGGTCTTTAGGTGCTTCACCCCACAGTGCTTTCACAGACAAGCCAGCAGGTCTGACATGAAATTGGCACCTCTGTCAGTCAGTATTTCTTTTGGGAAACCTACCCTGCTGAAAATCTGTAACAAAGCATTTGCCACCTTTTCTGCCTCATTTGAGGACAGAGCCACTGCTTCAGGGTATCTGGTAGCATAGTCTACTACCAGTAGGATATACTTTTTCCCTGCGGAACTTGGGGTACACAGAGTCCCCGCAATATCCATAGCTACCCTCTTGAAATGGCTCCTCAATCACAGGCCAAGACATCAAAGGAGCTTTCACTTTGTCTCCTGCCTTGCCTACCTTTTGGCACTGCTCACAGGTCCTGCAGTACCCTATTACATCTCTGGAAAACCCAGGCCAGTAAACTTTCTATGTTTTATGCCCATATGACCTGCAAAGGGAATATCGTGGCCTATGCATAGAAATGCCAGACGGTAGGCTCTGGGCACTACCAACTGCTGAATTCTCTCACCCTCTAGCCCTCCCTCAGGGATCCATTCGCTGTACAGTAACCCTTTTTCCCAGTATACAGATTCCCCCTTCCCTCGAGAATTAGGTGCCTCACAAGCTACCTCCCTCAGGCCTTGTAATGTAGGGTCTGAGAGCTGAGCCTGTCTCAACTCTCTCTTTGTAACCCTTCCCAGCTCCCCTTCCACAAGAAGTCTGTTATTCTCTGACAGCAGTCCGTCACTGTCAGCCTGGGTACTACTACTCACCTCTACCCTTGCAGTCACTCTGTCCAAGAGAGCATCAGTACCCACAAGCAGCTGTGGCTCACCTTCAGTTTCACTGCTACAGGGTAGCTCCCTCCCTGAAGTAACCATCTCACCAGTCCTGGTTGCAAGTGTGGGGTCTGTCTGTGTCTCCCCCAGGCTACCAGACCCACATGCTTGTCTCCAAACCTGACTGTGTGTAACTGCATGCAGACATGGTACTGCATTATCAGAATCATACCCTATCAGGACATCTGCAGGGATATCCTCAAGCACACCTACTTGCTGGATTCCTTTTCCACCCTCCCAGTAAAGGTGAACCCTAACCAAAGGTATTTGGAATGGGGTCTCCTAAAGCTCTGACTGGAGTAGACTGCCCAAGCAAGAAGTGCTACTCCGTAACCATTGCAGGCTTCACAATGGTTAGGTCAGAAGCTGTGTCTCTCTTTTAGCAGTGGCCTGTTTCCCATCCACTAAGATAAGATATAACTTGTTGTGAGTAGTTTGGTACCCTTGTTGTCTCGAGACAACTTACTGCTGGTATTTTTTCATTCCCACTTACTAGCTCTCCCATCTTTTGTTCACCACCTTGCCTCTGTGGACATCTATATGCTACATGGCCCCACTGGTTGCATTTAAAACATGTAACCCTTGGTCCTGGATATGTACCTGGACTAGTGGCTTCCCCTGCTACTGACAGACTCTGTTGGGGCAGTCTATGCTGCCCACAATGGGTTCCCTTAGATCGATGAGCAGCACTGGGTGTCCCTTTCCTGTGCAGTGATGCCCTGCTTGCTAGGTATAGGTTTCTCTTCTTCCCCAACTCATCTGCAGTATTGCATTGTCTATCAGCTAACCAGATTCTCATGTCCTCAGGCAAAGTGCTAAGGGCTTGTTCCCTCACCAAAAGGTCTGCCAGCCCTTCAAAAGTAGTGACCTGACATCCACTCACCCACCTATCAAAATAAGTGCTTAGTTCATATTCACAACATTAGCAACATATTCACACACACACACACTTTCATCTGCCTTACGTCTGTGCGCACAAAACTTTTTCCAATAAGTTTCAGTTAATATAAAGCTTTCTAAAAGACAGCTCTTTACAATGTTATAATTTAAGCAATCAGTATCAGACAATTTGGAAATAGCAGTTACAGCTTTAACATGGAGTAAGGGGGTCAGGAACTGTACCCAGAGCCCTTGGTCAACAATATATTGTTTACATACCCTCCCAAACATATGAATGAAACTGTCAGACTCTGGCAAAGAGTCAGCATCTCCTTTTCATGTTGCCTCTGCATCTCCTTCTTCTCCGCCTCTAGATGTTGCAGTTTCTATTTTCTTCAGCCTCAATGTTGCAGTTTCTATTTTCTTCAGCCTCTAGACATCTCATTCTCTCTGCTGCTTCTATTTCCAAACGCTTGGCCTCCAGCTCAAGTCTCTTTAACTCCAGATGGATTTTTAAGTCGTCTTTGGAAAGGTTGAGCTGTCCATTTTCTGAGAGTTGTAAATATCCAAAACCAGCCTGGTTATCCTACTGATCGCTGGTCTGTGATGAAGCTGTGCCCAAAGCTACAATAATTTCTGCCTTAGTCAGGTTGCATGCACCAGTCCTTTAGCCTGGCACATCTCAGCTAACTGGCTCTTTGTCAGCTGGCCATACTCCTCTGCTGACATGCATGCCTGCTCTCCCTGACTAAGCTCACAAAAAATACAATTGTGATGTGAAATACTGAATGTTCGCTGCTTGGCTGATTTTGAGTACAAACACCTTCAGTGACCACTGTACACAGGCTACAGGAATTCATTATACACACCACTACAAGCCGATTAGTATGTGATGTGGCTATCTCACCACTGTCAACCAATTAATATGTGATGTGGATATCCCACCACTGCCACCAATTAATTTGTGATGCCCCTGCACTGGCCCAGTAGTCAAGGAGCTTCAGTCCTCACCACTGGCAACAGCTAAGGGATGTACACACCAGGAGGATGACAAGTACACACATAGTAAAGTGCAATTTCCCTTAAGAGCACACAGAGATCACAGTCAGTCTAGGGCTGGATTCTCCCTCTTTCTCCAGATCCCCAATAACACTCCCCACTAGCACTGCTATAGGGTTAAAATCTCAGCTAAGGGGCCAAGCCAGGACCTCCAGCACCCTCTCTGTCCAACCAGCGCTTCATGTCCCTGCTCAAGTAGCTGACACACACACTCACACACACACACACACACACACACACACACACACACACACACACACACACACACACACACACACACACACACACACACACACACACTTATAGAGTTGGTTTATATACAAACACACACACATACACCTGGGGAAGGCTGGCACAAGTTTACTAGCTATGCCCCCTTTTGCTCAGACTATAAGTTAGTTTCCACTGCCATCAACCCCTACTTATCAACTACTGTAAGGCCCTTACAAAGAGTGTCCAATCCTACTGTGTAATGTTACTGTTATCCAAATGGTAGTCTGACCAAGACTTGCAAGGCTGTTTAGGAGTGGCCTGTGCAGTCACCAAATACATATACAAGTACTCTTAGAGCTTAAACATGTCTCACAAATATCAGCCACAAAGATAGGCTTAAATATGGTTAATAATAAATAATAAAAGAACAAGACAATACTCAGTCAATCACCACAGTAACTGCTTGGTTTGTCAGTTTGTCTGGAAGTTGGTGCTTTGTAGGGGAAGCATATCTTAAGTACTTAACCATCAGGGCGAGCTTCAGAAAGTCCTACACTTAGCCACTGAGGCAGAGAAAAAAGTGCCCTGCTGATCATAATTCACAAAAGCCAAAGTTCTGACCATAAGCAAATTGTGATTTGGCAGAAGCTGTTTATGTCTCGAACCCCCCAGATTACTTTCACGTGCTCCAGGAAAAATGTATAGAAACAACACTGAGCTGTAGTTCATGTAGCACTGTGGTTTAACATTGTACACAAATATTTGTAGTGCAGTTGATCTTTATCCTTACTTTCCCCCCTTGCATGGTAGGGTCTCCTCATGTGCTAGCCTTACCAGTTGTGTGTACTCCAAGTCTTTTTTAAATATATCTACTATGTTTTAAGAAAGACAATTAAAGTGCTAAGTATCATTCCCCAGCACACTGCAATACATTTACCTGAGAGATCTTTCATTTAATCTCCAGTTTAAATAAACAGCCCAAGATCCCATGACAGCTTTCTCTTCACCTAAATTAGACATTAAATAGGTCATATTGTATCAATATTTATCAAGTTTTAATGGAAAGCTGATAGTCCCAAAACAAACAGCTAAAACATTTGAATACTGCTTTAGCTTGACTCAGTGTGCACATAGCTAGAGGAAGCCAACCCTCAATTACTTTTAATCTTAGCTAGACTTAATTGTCCTGGGAAGCATCATTGTAGCTTAATTAAATAAAATCAGGTGGTCATCCCAAAATGTGTAGCTGCTAAGCTTAACTTTTCTCATATACTTGCTTTTTTTCTTTACGTCTCACAAGTTTATGCTTAACCAACAATTAAAGTAAACAAAATAAGGGAAAATTATGGATTTTCACAAGACAGCACCTGTTACATTGATCTAAATTATAGGATATATCCTCTCTTCCAGGGTCTTTAACATTTGTTTCTTTTCTACCCACTTCCCACATCATCTAAACTTGTATTCCCCTTTACTCCACCCCCTGAACACACCTCATTAACTTATCAAGACAACACTTCCGTTCACTGTTACTCCACCCAGCTTCTTTACTGCTTCTCTCTTCTCTCTCTCACAGCATCCTTATGCTCTATATAAATATTCTGACACATTTCTGTCAGCTGTACCACACCTTTGCTCCTTACTCCAGTCATGCTGCTCCCTTCTTTCCTCACCTTATTCCTTCTTCTCTTCTACATAACACCCCCACCCACACTAACTCTCAATATTCATACCTCAGCCATTACTTCCTCCTCACTAAACTATTAATGTACTTATTTATATTTATTTTATTTATTTATTAATTTCTACCAGTTTCTCCTCTAGCTTATTTCCCACTGGCTTCATCTTCTATCAAAGCCTAAAACATGTAGCAGGTATTATCCTAGCATACAATTAAAGCTGTTACCCTTTACAAAAAAATATCTGATTGTAAATAATCCATTATTCTCATTCATTGGTGAGTGTGGAGACATCCACACCAAATCAGACCCCAACCACACCCTAAGCTAAATATATCACCCCAGAATGCTAAATATAATCACTTTAAGCCTTAGGAGCATATATAACAAAATCTCCAACTTCCATGCCTGGATAAATCAATATAACTCAGATATTCTAGCTGCAACAGAGACCTGGCTAAATCCCAGTATAAAAGACTCGAAATTCTACCCCATGGCTATAATATTATTGGGCTAGGTAGACCACAGAAGAAAGAGGTGAAATAGCCGTACTCTCCCCAAATACTTTTACTGTAGCCACCTTTTCAGATACCATTCCAAAAATTTCCAGTGCAGAAATTCTTATCTCATTTCTAAACCTAAATGCCTCAAAAAGTATATGCCTTATAGTGGTATATGTTCCTCTCACATCACAACAGTCCTGCTCTTAATGAAATGCTTTCTGGGATATAAGACGTAATCATCAATGAAACTGTCATACTTGGTGACATTAATGTCGACTGGCAGATCCTGTCCTCAGACAATTCAACTAGCAGCATTTATTTTTGTGAATTCATTCAACTTATCAATACTCCAAAAAGATAAGGCAAAAATTATACCCAGCAATCTATCCTTGATTGCATGTTAGTCTCCAACCCAACTAATTTTATGTTATCAGGAACACTCCTAGATTCCATAAGTGACAATCTACCAGCTTATGCCAATAGGATTACCAACCAAGTAACCAAATGACTTAATAAATTCAAAACTACCCATAATTTCACAAAGTTTACCCAAGATTCTTTCATTCAAGCACTAAAATCTATAAACTGGTCCATTCTGAAAAGTCTTCCCCTAAATGAAGCAGTAGAACATTTCGGTGTAATATTCCTAAACATACTTTAATTCATTTTGTACACTTCAGAGCAAGGGAGTAAACATAACCTACTCCATGTCTCACAGTCTTGAAGACTCCTCGTGAAAGATAGAGACAGAGCATGGAGTACATAGCAGAAGAGCAAACATAACAAAAACTTATACTTTTTCAGACATCTACACTACCAGGTCAAAAAACAAGTTATAAAGCAAACAAGGTATATTATATCCATATAAAAAATGAAATTAAATGTAACCCCCCCCCCTCCACACACACACACACACACACACACACACACACACACACACACACACACACACACACACACACACACACACACACACACACACTAAATTTGGTCTTTTGGCTCTTCCCTACTCAACCCAGGAATTAAAAAGGATCCCAGCCCATGCCCCGGCATCCCTCCAATCTAAATAGCAACCAATTTCAACACGTACTTCACTGAATAAATAGCCAAACTATTTCCAAAGTCCTGCAACTCATCCCCTTCTTCACCACCTAATTCCTTCAGCCTTGCCCCTAACACACCCTATTTACATCACTCAAAAAACTGTAACCTCTCTAATCCTTTCTCACCTAGCCCTACCCATTTTTCCTTTTGGCCTGCTCCTACAACTGTAGTAAAAAAATATTAATCAGTCTGAAACCTTACATCTGAAGTAGTTAACTTCATTTGTGCAGCAACCTTTGGGAATCGGATCCGACCTCAGATCCGAGCCAGCAGTTTTCAACAGCTTTAGATCCGAGCTGCAAGCTCCTCCCCTACCCATAATCCCCTGCCAACCCTGACTGACCCCAGATCTAGTTTGCCGCGGTTTCGTTCAGCAGCTTGATCCTGAGTCTCCTGATGTTCTCGTTCTCTTTGTGAGGAAAAATTTAACTTTTTAAATCTTTTCTTTAATCTTTGGTGTGAGAGTGTGTTTAGCCCCCTTTTTAGTGTAAATTCTCTTAGTTTATTTTACTTCTAGTTATCCTTCGCCTACCTTCGTGGTTCCGTCAGTGTTGTGTGTGTGTGTGTTTGGGGCCTTGTGTGTGTGAGTTACTTTCTTGAGTATGTCTGAGGCCCCAAAGTTAATGTTTTCTAAGTGCACCGAGTGTGGCCATAAGCTGTCCCCAGCGGATGGCCACACTTGGTGTGTATTGTGCCTTGGGGTTGAACACCTGTCCTCTGGTTGTACCATTTGTGCAGCGTTCAACCCCAGGGCACTTAAGGACTGGAGGTCTAAGCTGATTCTGGCGGGTCTTCTGCCCCCGGATTCGGCGTCTACCTCTGGTCCTTCCGTGGCTCCTGCAGCGGCTGCCACTCCTGCTTCCCTCCCCCCGGCCGGGACTCAACCTCCCGCCTTAGGCTCGGAGGAGAGGGAGGCTAGGAAAGGAAGGAAGAGGGAGAAGCACCACAAGCGGCGGGCCGAGGCCTCCGCTTCGGCCCCACTGGCTAAGCGGTCTTCTCCCTCCAGGTCTTCTGGTTCTCCTCCTTCTCGGATCCGGTTCTCGTGCTTTTCACCGGGTCCTGAAGAGGAGGAGACCCAATCTCCTTCGAGGTCATCGAGGCGACACTCCCGCCCCGCCTCGGTGGCCTCGTCGAGATCTACGAGAAGTCTCACAGATGCAGATTTGGACCGGATGATGAGAAGATTCCTCCAGGCCCAACTG
Organism: Protopterus annectens; assembly: GCF_019279795.1. Lineage (NCBI taxonomy): Eukaryota > Metazoa > Chordata > Ceratodontiformes > Protopteridae > Protopterus > Protopterus annectens. The sequence goes on from NC_056733.1 coordinate 266,154,092, forward strand.
CAGATGGGAGTGCTCCTGCCTCCCCACCCCCCCTCCAGGGGGGAGCTCAACCCCCTTCTTTGCCCCGATAGCTCCTTCTCCATCCCGTTTCCCGGGTTCAGAGTCTTCGGAGCCAGGCAGCCTTGGAGCTGGGGGTGTGTCGGCGCCGATAGTCTCGGGTACTTCGGTGCGACACTTCCCTCGAGTCTGTCGGGTCCATTTTCTTCGGATCCGAGCTGTCGGAGCCGAGGGCTGAGCTTCGGATCCGGTGGTATCAGTATGCTTTCGGCTCCGTCCGGGTCGGAGCATGCTGGTCTGTCGGATCCGATCTCTTCGGCGCCAGCCCCGATCCGTCCGTCGGATCTGAGGGAGAGTCTGCTTTCGGATCCCAGAGAGAGCAGCTCTCCCTCGGCATTCGACGTGGTGGAGAGGGTTCTGTCGAGGGATTCCAGGCCCCCAACCCTTGCCACGGCTCCACCCTGCACTCCTTCTCAGTTGGGCCCGGCTTCCATCACCCGGCCCCAGGGACAGCCTGCTTTGACGTCCCAGGTAGTTCCAGTGGAACAAGACGTTGCTGGTGAGACCTCCTCGGACAGCCCCCCGAGGAGGTCCCTCCTGCAAGCGAAGGTGCAAGAGGAGGCACCTGGACTCCCGAGTCCTTGACTGAGGACACAGATTTGGAGGAAGGGAGGCTCCCAAGATCACCCCAAAGATGTCTCATTTGGTGACATCATGGAGATGCTCAGAATAAAGGGGGGGTGGTCTGCCCCAAAGCCTACCTCGGACGAATCCGTGTTCCTGGAGGCGTTTGAAGCAGGCCCGTCTACCTCTTGGGTGTCCCCTCCGGCCGACCCCCTGCTAGATTTTATCACTACCAGGGCGTGGAAGGAGCTGGACACTGTGGAGCCAGTCCCCAAGCGCCCGGACAAGCTCCTTATCCCACCCTCTGACAAGTCCCACTGGAGAAAGGGTCCCCCGGTAGATGCCATGTTGGTGGCGGCGGCCACCAAGAGGGAACTTGCTCAGGAGAGTCCCTTGGTTCATCCCCCGAGCAAGGAGTCTCGGTCGATGGACTGCCTAGGGAAGCGGGTATTTAGTTCAGCGACCTTCTCGGTGAGGTCGCTGATCTACATGGCACACGTGCTCCGACTGCAGCGGGACCTTATTAAAGAGTACGCTGCGTCGCCCCCTGAGTCCATGTCGGTGGAGGACAAACAATTGCACTCCACCCGGATGGCCACTCTACGATCCATATCTAACACCTCTATGCGGCTTCTGTCTCATGCCATGGAAGGAGCCGCTAGAGCCGGCGGAGCAGTCCTCGTTATGAGACGTCAGGCCTGGCTCCGACACTGTGATTTCGCGGAACCCTTTAAGGCATCGTTCGCTAATGCCCCTTTTGATGGTTCTGCCCTCTTCGGCAAAACTGTGCGAGATACCTTGGCCCAGAGCGAAAAGGACAGGAAGACGTTGTCTGCCGTCGGAGTCCGCTTCTCTGCTCCCCAGAGGTCCTTTTCTAAGAACCAAAAGGGACAGAAGAAGATGTGGTTCTGGAAGTCGCAACAGTCCCGCCCCGCTCCGGACTCCCAGCCCTTCCGTGGCAGAGGAGGGCAGGGTGGACGCCGCCCTAGAGGCAGAGGGGGCCTGCGGAACTTTGGATCCAGAGAACCCTTCTCGGACCAACCCACGCAACACCCCTGACAGGTTGCCTGACTGCTCCACTCTGGAGGCAGTCGGGGGGGCATTTCTCTAAGCACCCAGCAGCTTGGGAGTCCATCACGACAGACCGCTGGGTGCCTCGCATCATATCCAGAGGATACCAAATTCCCTTTTCTGGTTATCCACGCAGCCCCAGATACCTCCCCGATGTCCCACCCGAGCAGAAGGAGGCCGCAGCAATGGAAATCCAACATTTGCTGGAAAAAAGAGCCATCCAACACGTCCCCCCAGACCAGTGCGGGTCCGGGTTTTACTCCAGGTTCTTCTTGGTGCCAAAAAAGACGGGGGACTTAAGACTGATCCTCGACCTCTCTTCCCTGAACCTGTCAGTAACCAAAGAGAAGTTCCGCATGGTCACTCTTCAATCCATTCTCCCCCTTTTGCGGGAGAAAGATTGGATGTGCTCTATAGACCTCAAGGATGCGTACTACCACATTCTGATGGACAGGCGATCCAGGAGGTTCCTCCGCTTCCGGCTGGGAGCCAGTCATTTCCAATTCAGGGTCCTCCCCTGTGGTCTCACCACAGTCCCCAGGGTGTTCACCAAAGTGTTAGCAGTGATAGCTGCCCACCTGAGGCTCCAGGGAATTCAGGTCTTCCCGTACCTGGACGACTGGCTCCTGACCGCCCCGACAAGGCATCTACTCTGTACAGCCAGAAACTACTTTCTCCGTCTAGATCCCCAGCTGGGGATCACTATCAACATAGAGAAGTCATCTCTTACTCTGACTCAGACTATAGACTTCATAGGGGCCAGATTGAACACAAACAAGCTCCTAGCTTTCTTGACCACAGACCGGCTACTATCCCTGAGGCTACATGTGCAGGCCATTCTACAATCTCCAACTCCCCCGGCGGAATTGGTCCTGAGGGTTTTGGCTCGATGGCGGCAGCGATCAACCTATTGCCAATGGCACGTTTGAACATGAGGGTCTTACAATGGACGCTCCAGATCCAGTGGTCCCTTCTTCACTACCTTATGAGCCATCCCATTCCCCTCAGCAGGGCCTGCAAGAGGGCCCTCCTATGGTGGCTCCAATCTCCAGACCTTCAGCAAGGGCGCCCCTTTTCTATGACCCTTCCACTAGCCATGATGACCACGGACGCCTCCCGCCTCGGGTGGGGGGGGGGCATTGTTCGGGCAGGACAGTCCAAGGCACATGGGACCTCACGGAGACCTCACTGCATATCAACGTCCTAGAGATGAGGGCAGTGCTGTTAGCGTTGCAAGCACTTCAGGACCTTCTTCCCGTAGGAGCGATTGCGATTCAGACGGTCAACATGTCGGTTGTCTGGTACATCAACAAACAGGGGGGAACCAGGTCTTACACACTCTGTCGAGAGGCCATGAGGGTGTGGGAATGGGCGATCTCCACCAACCGCTTTCTCATAGCAATGCACATTCCGGGACGGTCCAACATCCTAGCGGGCAAACAAAGTCGCACCATCCTGTTACCATACGAGTGGTCTCTGAATCCCGAGATAGCGAATCGGATCTTCGCCAAATGGGGTCAACCCTGTTGCGATCTCTTTGCCTCTCTCTCGAACACAAAATGTTACAACTACTTCACTCTCATTTCCCCCTCCGGGGAACCCCCGAAAGACGCTCTGGCGGATGCTTGGCCTCCCGGTCTTCTTTATGCTTACCCTCCTCTTCCTCTAATGCTGAAGTTTCTTCAGAAAGCCAGTCGGTTGGGGAGCAGGATAATCCTCATTGCCCCGTTTTGGCCTCGTCAAACCTGGTTTCCTTACCTTTGGTCTCATCTGGTGAATCTTCCTTGGATTCTGGATCCCCGTCCGAATCTAATATCCCACCCCTTAGATCTCCCAGTCCCGAACCTGGACAACCTCAAGCTCACAGCTTGGCTGCTCCAGTTCCACTCATAGCTAGGACTCTCGGTATCTCTTCCCCAGTTAAAACCATTGTAGTAGCTGCGCACAAGCCTTCTACTAGAAAGATCTATAGCAGCAAATGGAAACGTTTCTCCATTTGGGCGGAACACAAAAATTTGGATCCTTTTACAGCTCCTCTGCCCGCTGTATTAGACTTTCTGTCAGGACTGTTTCATCAGGGAGCTAGTTCCTCCACAGTCAAGGTCCAACTAGCAGCTATCTCTCATTATCACGTTGGAAATGAATAGGGCCCTTTGATCACCACAAAATTATGTAAGACCTTTTTGAAGGGCACCTTTCTGCTCAGACCCCCAGTGAAGGATGTAGTCCCTCCTTGGGATTTAACGCTGGTGCTTCAGGACTTGACAGCTCCCCATTTGAGCCTGCAGCTTCCATAGATCTTAAATTCATGTCATGGAAAACGGCCTTTCTTGTCGCTATCACCTCGGCTCAAAGGGTCTCTGAACTACAGGCCCTATGTGTAAAACCCCCATACTTGACCTTTCACAAGGATAGAGTTTACCTCAGGACCAATCCCTCCTTTCTTCCCAAGGTTGCCTCTGAGTCAAATATTAACCAGTCCTTCAACTTGCCGGTCTTTTTTCCTAACTACCATAACAAAGGGGAATACAAATTACACTCATTGGATGTGCATAGACAACTTCGCTTCTACATCCACAGGACATCTGGTCATAGGAAATCCGACCAGTTGTTCGTCTCCTTTGCCAAATTTAACTTGGGTAAATCTGTGTCTCAAGTCACACTCTCTAGATGGATTTCACAGTGTATCCTTTTAGCATATGAAAGTTTGGGCAGGCCCGCACCTCAGGAAGTCCATGCCCACTCTACTCGATCTATGTCTACCTCTGCGGCTTTTAGAGCTATAGTTTCTTTGAATGATATTTGCTCGGCAGGCACTTGGGCTTCATCTCATACTTTTATCAATCACTACAAATTGGACGTTATCTCCAGAGGGAGAGCATCCTTTGGCTCTGCAGTGCTCCGGAACATCCTTCCATGAAGGCCACCCAAGGTTCAGGTAGCTGGGGACTCTGTCCCAAAGGTTGCTGCACAAATGAAGTTAACTACTTCAGATTAAGAAGTTATGTACTCACCATAACGTTCCATCTGAGTAGGTAAACTTCATTTGTCAGCAACCGTCCCTCCTTCCTGCCCCCTCACTTGCGAATGTTCTCATACTCAGGTCCATGGGTTTTACCCACTTATCTTGGGATTAATCATTGCTAGCAGTTTCTGCTGTTGGGCAAACTTGATCTGGGGTCAGTCAGGGTTGGCAGGGGATTATGGGTAGAGGGAGGAGCTTGGAGCTCGGATCTAAAGCTGTTGAAAACTGCCGGCTCGGATCCGAGGTCAGATCCGATTCCCAAAGATTGCTGACAAATTAAGTTTACGTACTCAGATGGAACGTTATGGTGAGTACATAACGTCTTATTTACCTCAGCTCATAGCTCACTGCAGAGTACCTAAGACAAGCTGCCGAGGCCATAGCATATCCAGTCAGTATTCTTATTAATAGATCCATCTCAGAATCAAATGTTCCAGACTTATGGAAAAAGACTCATATTATCCCATTGCACAAAGGTGGCAATTCCACTGACGTAAGAAAAAAAAATTGACCTATAGCCATACTGTCCCCCCCTCTGCAAAATTCGAGAAAAAAATGCATTCAACAACAATGTCTGTAGCATCTCTTACAAAATAAACTTATCACCAATACCCCGCATGGTTTCCGACCAGACCACAGTACTGCCATGTCATCTTTCATGGATACTGTCAACAAAGCAAAAGACTGGAAAACTTGTATCTGCACTATTTCTTGACCTGTCAAACACTATTGATATGGTGTCCCACTCTGAACTTCTCAGTGAACTTTCCATCCTTGGTCTGTCATCTACCTCATTTCATTGCTTCTCTAGCTATTTAACAAACAGACAACAGTCAGTAAAGTGGCAAAGTACCATCTCACCTTTCCTTCTCACTTCCACAGGTGTACCTCAAGGATCCATCCTTGGTCCTTTACACTTTAATATTTTCATCAACAACTTACATACATCCTGTTGTCATGGCACATTTGTTCATTGTGTGGATAACTCCACTATCATCTGCTCTTCAACCAGCCTAACACATTTACAGCTGATAACCCAGCAAGCATTTATCTCCATTAAAACATGGCTTACCAAAATTCAACTCTCATTCAACCTTAACAAAAGCAAGCTCCTCCTGTTTACTCCAAAATCCCTGTTCTCTGACAGAACAGTATTTAAGATTTACTCTATAAACAACACTAAAATTGAAATGATCCTCATACTAAATTATTAGGAACAGTAATCAATGAGGATCTTAAGTCTGACTTTCACATCCAAAGTAGCATCAAGAAAACCCACCAGAAACTTGGTATGCATACAGAATCAAACACTTCCTGAATACACCTATCAAAATTACTCTAGTCGAATCCTACATTTTACCTTCTCTGCTCTATGGGGGCCCATTTCTTACCAAATTACAGTCTTCCTTAAAAACTTGAAAGATGTTGCAGCAAAGTCATTAAGTTCACCACTAGTGCAAATCCCTCCAAACGCCATTCCGTTAAATGACTTGAACTCCCCAACCCTCTTTCCTATCCGCAACTTATAACTACACATAATATCATCCACAGACCCTTAGACCATCCAGCCCTTAGTCAGTTACTCAACCTTTACATCCCAAATAGAACTCTTTAAGATCAGAAGAAAAACAACTTCTCACTGTATTTAAACCCACTGAATCCTCTGGCCAAAGCATTTACTCTTAATCAGTTGCAGAAGTTTGGAACTCCTTACCTGTAACTATCAGAGCTATCCTTAACCTGTTTTCTTTCAAATACAAGACTTAAGTCAATCCTGGATCTGCTACTCCCCCAGTCCAGGTTGAATTACTAATCTTTATCGTCTTTCTTTTTCTTTCTCCCCTTTTACATCTCTTTTTGCTTCCATCTTCTTACCTTTCTCCTTTCTAATTTTCCATTGTACTAGTTCTCTAATCTTTTTTCCTATGTGTACTTTCTCTAATCTCAAACCTGCTCTCTTTTTTTCTTCTCCCAGCTGCCTACATTACCCTTGCATACTTCTCTCCCTGTGAGCTCATGTATAGCCTCAGTTTATACCTCTTATCCTCAAAGCCAGTTTCATACATTAACTCCTTAGATTGTTCTTATAGTTTCTCTGTCTCTTTTGATCCTTTTTTTCTTCATCCCTCACTGCCCCCAGCACTGTACTTTGCCTTAGTTGGACTGTTTTGACTGTACTGTTCCTTGCTGTATACATCTGTAGATGGTGTTATATGACCCTACATCTACTATGTCTATGATTATATATTATAAGTTTTCCACTAATGTAACGTTTATAGATTCACATGTCAAATCCGTCTGTATCCTGTTATTTGTGGTATTCTGCTGTTTAAATATTATATTTGTTTTTACCGTCAGATTTTTGTATACCCTGTTAATTGTGGAGCTTTTTACCTGTGGCCTCCGCTGAAAAGAGATACTCTTTTGACCCAGTCAGACTTGAGTAAACAAATGTCAGATAAATAATAAATAAAATATATGTGATTAGTGCAGTAACATATATTTTGTAGACTGTTGCTGTATTTGTCCTGTGCAGTGCTACAGTGAGTATTTACATTTATTTTGCACTCCCTGATTTTTATGAAATGTAAAATGTTTAGCTGTCTATTAGTCACATTGCTGGCTCAGTGGCTGGACGATCTAAGCATTGCTGCAGTAAGCCACCCTGTGTTCATTGCCAGGCTACCTAATTGCTCATGACCACATTGTTCAGATCCCCACTTTTGAATTGCTACTGTCATTTAGCAGATGTGTTAAAACTTACAAACTCTAGTTTCAGATTTTCTAAGGCAGCTCAGATTTTTGAAAGACTGCAGTGCTATATATAACATTTTACAAAGATACTTTTAGTGAAAATGAGGGCATCATTGTGTCATACATGAAGTATTTTTAATCTGATAATTTGGAGAGGGACATTTCAAAGCTTCTGGTTTGAAAGGTATAATACCAACTAAAGAAAAAAAGTTTAAGTAATGGTGCTGCTGCAGCCTGCCATTGTTTCTTCTATCTTTCAAGTTTCTTGACATGGCTGTCAGGAACACTACTTCTTATGTGGAACAAATGGATAAAATGTTGAACAGTTACTAACAGCTTTCACTAGGAAGCTCACAGGATGGTTAAAGTATCAGTTAAAAATGTTGAATGTGTGACAGACACTTTCACTGTAGAACTTTGAGGAATGTGAACTTTTTAAGACCCGAAATGAGGAACGTTTCTCGTAATGAGGTACACTTGAGAGATATGTTTCCTGACATTTTTCAGAAGAAGCTGTCTTACTTGTACTGATTTCTTTTCATTTATAATGGCATTTTTCAAAAGAAGCGCTTAACCTGTACTGATTTCTTTTCATTTATAAATTGTGTATTGATTACTGCTGCAGACCTTTACGTCCTATTCATCCTGTTGCATCTTTTTATTTTTTTTTTCATCTTTCTTTTTCTTGTGTTCCCTTGCTTATCTTCCTAGATCTTTTTTCACTGGCAAGCCTGCTTTCAGTTTTCTTTTGCTAAGACAATGGAAGGCTCTTCCTTTGTCTTTTTGAATCCCTTTTCCTGCATTTTCTTGATGACCTTTCCTTTCCATTCATACCATCTCTCACGTAGTTGCTGTTGAAACCCCTCCCCTTGCTAATTCCCTTCCTGTTTGCATGGTCTCACACTGCTCTCTCTCACCTACCTCTTTTTCCTGGTCTGAGGACCCTTTCCATTTATAGGTTCATAGGTTCATAGATTAGTACTAGGCTAACTGCCCTTGCGAGTCATTTTAAGCCTAGCCAATTGTCCCTTGTGAGACTCAAACCCTGCACCTTGTATTTGCAAGGCAAAATCTTTAACCATTAGGCCACCCTCCTATGAGCTGGGCCGTGGAGTTACAGCAGTGTGCAATCATTTAATTTGTAAGTTTGCCATAAAATAGAAACGAGCAAAAACATTACACAACATATTATGTACTTCCTAGGTTCATAGGTAATTACTATGCCTACAGTCCCAAGAACCACTGAGGAGCCTAGCCCAAATTCACAGTTGCTCCTAAGCACTGGCTGTTTAAGGAACTTACTTAAGATCACACAGTAGGCAAATGAGGGCCGAGGAAATCAAACCCCCCATAATCGACTTGTTATTGTTTTGAATGGCTGCGTAGAATGCTTGGAAGAATGCTGCCTTGGTTCTTCGTATTTGTTGATCTGTATTATGGTAGTGATGGTATCTGAATATACAGCAGTAAACCTAGACTAGATTTTGAGAGTTGAAAGGATCGGGTAGTAGAAATACTGTTGCCTTGTTGCCGAAGGCTGTTTTGCTGAGCAGCTTCACTTCCTGTTTATCTTTAACTTTCTTTTGGCTTTGAAAACTCATTCCCACAATGTTTTCTGCCTATTTTGTCCTTGTCTGCTGCACTCCTTCCTACAACTGAATCACAGTCTGGCTATGCCCTGCATTTTTATTTCTACCTGTGTCCCTTTTTCAACTACCTCTCAGCTCAACAAGTTTTTATTAGTAGGTACATTCTGACAGTTACTTTTGTTCCCTTTCAGGTTGCTGAGTGGGCTGTGCGTAAACTGGGGCTCGTGAAATATGCAGAAAAAGCAGCTGGAAAGTACAGTGGTGGTAACAGGCGAAAGCTCTCCACTGCAATTGCTCTGATTGGAGGACCACCCGTAGTATTCCTGGTCAGTGTTGTGGTATTACAGACAAATCAATGTTGACATGGATTTATGTAATTCTTTTGTTTTGTGTATAGTAAAGCATTTGTACCTCTTTAGCGAATAAGAAACTCAGTTATGGTGTAATGGTAAGAATTCTTATGCTGTTGATCAAGGTTTGTGTGCTCTTCATAGCATCCAGATATTTTATTTGCATTCTGGAATAAATATAATGGTGTAGTCAGATGCTGTCTTGCATAGTGTTTTAGTAAAAGGTGCTACTTTTTGATGTGCAAAGCATCTGTCATGGTGTAGTTGACCAGTAAAGGTGATCCTATAGTCTACCAAAAAAAACGTGAATCCATGCTAGCTGGACTCGACTTAAGTATTGACAGATGGTAGATACTAATGGAAAGTTAAAAAAGAAAACAATAAAAGAACAGTCGTTACTCCGGGACAAGACAGTAAATGTGGACTTAAGGCAGGGTGAAAATAATTTAAGAATTTTAGGCATTCCTAAGCACTCTGATACCACTCTTAGCTTAGAAGAAACATGATGTAAATTACTTGCAGAAGAAGTCAAACTGTGCAGGATGGAGTTCATAGAATATTGCATGTTTCTCGGGATGCTGTTAAATTTAGGCCTGCTGTTCTGGCAGTTTTAAAATGAAAGGAACTAAAAGAAGGCCTAGTCAGACAAACAAGTTGCTGATAGTAACCAAGAAACAAACAAAAAAAAAAACTAGGAAAAAAAAAATAAACAACACCAGGAACTGCAGTAAATTCAGAAACAGAAAACTGAAGTGAACATGGCTATAACTTCTGTGTTTGACTTGCCACAAGATATTGTTAGAGACTTGATTTTGTTAACATCAGTAGGGTTTTGTGAGTAATGAAAACGATGTCTGTGTTCCTTCTTTCAGCTGAACTGTCTTGTCTAGGAGAATGTTCTACTGACTTTTAATAATCTCAGACAAGCACAGGAAGAGATTGGAATCTTGTTCAAGTAGCGTGCAGCTAGAGCGCAAGGCATTTTTCCAAATAGAGTCTTACAGTTTTGTTTTGTTTTTTTTTTCACACGTTCATTTATTTTCTATTTTCTGATATTCCTGTGTCAAAAGAATGCTTATGTTGTTATAGAGTATGAAGAGTACAAAACCCATACTCACGTATATTGTGTTTTGATGTAATTGATATGCATTCAGTTTCAAAGCATCTTTTAACATTGCATCTTGTTTTGACAATGTGCATTTTTGGAGGTATAGCTATATAAGAGCTTTACACTATAGGAAAAGCAGTAAATGGGCTGAAGAAGTGCTTAACAGGGGTTCTCATGATTCAACTGATGCTATGACTGTTTAGAAATAAAATAGCTGTTGTGGTTTTGAAATATTCAGAGGTCTTGTTGGTACAATTTTATTAGTTCTTATGATGTGTGGTAATAAAGAGTTATATGAAATGTTTTAGAGCTAGTGATAAGAAGCATTTATGCACAATTTATTCAGTGGAGTATCATTTTACAGAACTTGGAACAAGGCATGTGTTCACTAAATGGGACTCATTCAATCTTGGAGGTAATTACAAGCTATATTATCATGACTTACATCAATGTAAACCCATAGCTTGATATTTTATATCAAAAATACAATTTGTAAATATCTATATAGAATTTCATATAAAAAAATCACAGTATTTTTTTAAACATTTTGTATACTCAACCTTTGACTGATATTTAACAATGCATATAATCATCTGCTATATTTGATAGGTGCCAACTTTTGACAAGAATTGGCTATTGCTTTGCATCTCCTAGTATGCATTTCTTATTAAACAACATTGAAACTGAAATAGTTTATTTCTTAAATCATTTTTTATGAATACTCAATACTTCAGATTCTGTTCTTGGCATCCACTTTATCCAGTATTTTAATGCTCAATTGTAGCAAGTTGAATAGTTTAAAACAGTAAGAAATGTATAATTGAATACTGATCAGTTAATTGGAATTTGAGCATATTTTACCACATAAAATGAGATGCATTTAAAGCCACGTTGATAATTAAATCAATGCAGTGTAAAAAATAAAGGTATAAGGGATGCCAGCAGTTATCTGCGCACCAGTTCAGATGACATCAAAAGTATATAGATGGAGTAACTGTCAACGTCTGAATGAAGTAAATGTCACAGACGCTGTAGTGCCCCACGCACAACCTACAATGAAGGAGGAAGAAGAACCCACCCTAGACGAAATAAGTACCGCACTAAGGAAAATGACATCAGGGAAATTATGTAATCAAGATGTTGGGTGAGTCTCGGGGAAAATGGCTCCTGAAACTTCTCATTACACTGTACAGAGAAGGGTATATCCCAGAAACAAGCATTGTGTACAAGAACGAAAGGGACGTTCACAACTGTGGTCAGTACAAAGGTATCAACTCCTGCTACAGTGCATGAATGTGCTGGTGGAGTTGTTTAATAACCACATAGGCAATATAGTAGAAAGTAAGACTGGAGATGAACAGTTCAGATTCAGATCAGGATGATGCTCTACTAACCCAGTGTTTACAGTGAGACCGGGCGATATTGTATTTGAGGGCCTCACCACTTCGTTTCACGCAGAAGTGGATGTGTCGCGAATAGAGTGACAGATGCGGTGGACCCGGACTGTGCAGTAGTCTGTAAATTACGAAAAACTGGCCTGTTGTGACGGTCCTATTCTCAAAACAATCGTTTCACTGTGCGTTGAGTCAAACAGAACTAATTCAGGAAGTTTTATAAAACATCAATACTCGGTGGCTTTTACAAGTATAGCTGTATTAATCGCTGTTATAAATAAGCCAGACTTCATGCTACATTTTCAAAAGTCGTATCTATTACATTTACCTTTATTTATATATATATATATATATATATATATATATATATATATATATATATATGTTCCGGTCTGGTCTCAAAAGAAAAAAAAAGTAGGTGTGTGTGTCTGTGTGTGTGTGTGTGTGTGTGTGTGTGTGTGTGTGTGTGTGTGTGTGTGTGTGTGTGTGTGTGTGTGTGTGTAAGCTGAAATAGCCAGTAATAAAAGAAGTGGACATAAGAGTGTAGAAAGAAAGTACCACAGTCTTACCTAAAGCTTCCTCCTCGGGGTCACAACATGGAGCACAGTGTGCTAATAAAATAACTGTATTCAGAATAAGCACAGATGTAATCATTTTTTGACGGTATTGTACTTGTAAGGACTCCCCTTGTGAAAGTATTGTTTTCTTTTTACATTTTGTTGTATATTCGGAGGGAATGCATATTCATGAATGACATATCACGGGGGGTGGGTTTTGGGCGGGGCTTGGTACTGCGCATCTGATAAGGCCCTCAAGTACAATATCGCCGTGAGACAGATAGCGTAGAAGAAGTGGGAGATGTGGAAAGAGTCCAGCTGGACTTTCCTAGATTTGTAGAAAGCTGAAAAGTAAGGTGTGCAAAACAGTGTTGCAGCCAATACTTCTGCAGGAAATGGCAGAGCTGTTGAAGAAACTATAGGTGATGGAGATGAAGTGTCTAAGGTAAGTAGTCCCAATTACAGAGAAGGATATTGAGAACAGATTATGATGGTTCAGTCATATGTGCAGAAAAGCAGAAGATAATTTGGTGAAGAAGGTTTGGGAGAGACAAGAAGATGGCAAGAGGAAACAAGAATGTCCAGCCAAGTGACAGATGGAGTGCATGAGAGAAGATATGCAACCCTCAAGGCATAGTAGTCACAGAACAAAGGTGAGTATTTGTAAACGTATCTACAAGCACTGCACCTATGAGGGAAAAAATACAGGCAGTTAAAGTAACAAGAAGAATAAATGATCAGCAAAGCAAGGCATCCCAGGGTCAGTCCAGTTTGTATTATTCCTTGACTAGCTAGTTTGGTTTACTGACTGACAAAGATTACAGATGGGGACAGGGTTTTTATACAATCTTGAAAGATGCAGCCCTGCCTCTTTAGACATACACTGTGTCCAAATCAGGTCATACATCTATTTAAAATTGCTTGTGAGCAGACTATTTCAAAAGTTACTACTATAACAGGTTTCTTCCCTTTTTAGTGACAAGTGCAGAGTCAGCATTCCTTTCTTCAGCTTGCTTTATCATCATATGTTCTTACTGCTTAATTGTCTATCACATTTCTAATGAGAAAGACTATTTATTATTGTTACAGCTGCAGTTTATATTTACATTATTACTGTTGTTGAATAATTCAGAACTAATGAAAGTTGGCAACTTATAAAGTAGTACAATACAAAAGCTTAATAAAAACTTCATATAAAGTCTGCAGCTTTGCAGCATGCATATGCAAGGCACAACATCTGCTCCTGTCATTCATTCTATAGATAATGTGTGAAGTAGAACAATGTACATTTTCTTATTCTTTGATGTTAATGGCATATATGTACATTTTACAAATCATGTATTATTTGCATTCTTTACACTTATAGTTTAGGAATGTTTGATAGAAATAGAAAAGTACTGATTAATACATGTTTTGTACAACTTTTAACAGAAGAGCCATTCCTGCTGTTACAATACATCAGTGTGTGTCAGTGTGTGACCCTTGTTTCAGGCTATCTTTATCCAAATAGCAGGATGAGCTGACAATTCTAAAAACCCACTGCAATGTCTTATAGCTAGTTTGCATCTGTTGTCTGACATTTGATTATTAGAGGAATTATTTTCAACATAAATATTTATTTATGTTAATAAGTATGCCTTGATAAAGAGAGGAGTTATTCCAAAGCACCATCTTATCTTGGCTGATGCCCTTTTAGCCAGGCATTCCATGCAGCTTTTGTATTCATGTTTTCAGTCACTGGCATTCACATAAAAGATTGTATACACATGCTGCTCAGGGAAGATTAAAGTAATGTTGGTATCTCAAGATTTCTATAACAGTATTACTGTATCGAAAGAATTGGTGACAGTGTATGCAACACCCCGACCCCATGTAGAAAAATGGGTGGGAAAGGGGTTGCTGATATAATAAATAAAAACAAGTCCCTATACGCCTAAATAAAAAGATTACATTTTACTGTAGACTTATTGACCGTAATATTTAATGTTTCCAACTGTGAAAAATATGTAAAAGGGGAAAGAAATAAAACTGATAAAGTCAGTTCTGAAAGCTCAATTTTGAGAATATCAGATGCATGACGCAGTAAGAAATTATTGCCTATTTAATGATAAAATGGGAAGATATAATGACTGTGCATAGCAGATAGAAGGTTCAAAATGGCTGTTCATTTTGGATTTGTAAACTTACTTTGAAAATGTGTACACTAGTACTTGGGTTATGGAATATGATGGATATGTGATACTCCTCAGAGATACACATATCATTTTTGAATATCAAGAGGTGTTGTAAAATCTTTAAAAAAGTCAAACGTTGATGAAACAGATGGATTAGTTGCTGAAGTCTTCAAGGTGTTCACTGATGCCTTAGCTCAAGCTTAGTTCAATGCTTACATTTTTTTTACTTTTCCAAAGTGGACAGTTTATGAGTTTTTGAAAGCGGCAGAAATGTTAAAAAACAGAAGCGAAACCATTCTGGTACCAGTCCACTATCACCCAACAGAGTACATATCAACTATTATATCATTTATGAAATTAATCATCACATTAAATCAATTACTAGCCATTAATCAGTTTGGATTTTGTTCAGGTTGTGAAATAAATAATGCTGGTAAATTATTTCAAGCTGTAAATATATTTTGTATTAAAATTGTTCAAAATAAGCAACTGACTTTTTTTGATGTATCAAAACGAACTTTTATGCTCCATATATTGAATTATTATGGTATTCTTGAGTCAAATATGCAAGCTGTTAAGGATTTGTAGACTGATAATTCTGCTACAATTAAAATGAATTGCTCATATTCTTCTTGAAATTAAATAAAAATCTGGAGTCAGACAAGAATGCCCTTGTCAGAGACCATTTTCAGGAATTTATATTGGAGGTCATAAGAAAGTCGAAATATCGTGTCCTAATAATTTGATAGACATTACATAAATTTCAAAAAATCAAGGTATTTAAAATCCACCAAATGTTAACTATTGCTCACTATCCCATGGATTTCAAGTTTGACTGTGAATAATCAGAAAGCAGCCAATTGGAAATGCAAGACTTAATAATATACATCCCGAAAACGCAAAAAAAATGAAGTGTGATCCTCAAAAGTAACAGTGGAAGGCAAAACTTACTGTTATAGATTAGAAACATTTTTGTACTAAGTGGGCATACAACTCGGCACACTCCCACTATGTGTGGAGTTGCATCACCCTTATTCCTTCCATGAAGTGGATTAATAACGTGAAAAGGATATTAATGTTTTTGACATGTGTTCCTCCAGAATTCCCTGGCACAGTATGTGCAGCACCATGCCTTCTGTTTGGGTTGACACTTCCTAGTGTCCAGTGATATGTAGTTGGTCAGGCTTGCATTAATTTGTATTTATGCTCTACAGTACTTGTATAGTACTTGTATCAGTGTTTGCTTGCAAAGTGATGTGAAACATAATCAGATAGCCTTAGAGTGAATACTGCATATGAAATTATAGATATGAAGCAATCATCCTCTTTCATCACAAACTGTTTTCCTGTTTGATATGTACAGTGTGCACACTTAATATCAAGTATACTGATACAGATAGGTCAGAAAAACAAGTATGTTACATACTGTTATGGATGGTGACACGTGCACTGACAGGTTTGAGGATGTCTGATAATAGTTTCAGCAAAGAGAAAGATAGGTAGTTAAATGAAATACCAGCTCTGGCTGAGCCTATAGTTGAGTCTAGAACAGAAGCTGTGGTAAAACAAACAGATAATTAGTAGGACATTTAAAGTAATGCATGATAAATGTAAGAATCAATAATAAAACAATAGAAAAGACAGGAAATGAGACTGGAAAGCCATTATACAAAGAAACAATGGGAGGATATTTATATGGCACTTGGGTGTGCAAAAATTCTAGAAAGTTTAGGATTTTTGCATGGCAATGTTTACACAGGTATTTTTATACCCCAAGTAGACTTCAGAGAAGTCTTCCATGGGTATTTAGCAGATGCTGGAGGTGTGATGGGAAAGAGAGCATTACTTAGGAACATATTTTTTTGGAAATGCAAAGAGTTGATAGATTTTAGAAATTTCCTGCAAGGTACTTTGTCAGAAATTAGGAAGCAGATTATTTTAACTAAAGAAATTATTCTTTAGAGCTGGGATATAGACACTGAGTTGCCTAGACTTAGTAAAGCCTTATGAAGGTTAACACTGTTTGTGGCCAGAAAACCAATTACTTGAAAATGGAATTCAAAAATAAAACAAACTGTAACAGAATTATTGAATGTTGTAAATGAATGGTAAAATAATATGAGGTGAGATCTTTAAAGAGAAAAAAGGGAAGACTATATAGAAATAAATGTAATCTTTGGGAAGGAAACATAATATTTCAGAGAAGACAGGACTTGAACAATTGAATCATACTTGTGTAGTGCATAAAAAGGCAAAAACATCTTTGTAATGCTTTGTTTTCTCTTTTATAATTAAACATGCTCTCATGTCATTATGTAGTGTGTGATATTAATAAAGATAAACAGTTTTAACATTTTTTTAATTACATATCTATGAATAATGCATCTGTTTAACTTTAATTACTTTGCAGTCATTTTTCACATCTAAGGCTATTTTTATGAAATATTCTATTTCTGGTAGTTACTGGCATTTTAACACTTAACAGCTAATTAATGTCATTTGTGCTGGGAATGCCAATAGTTAAGAAAATCGAGGGAATGACAATTTATTTAATTCAATTTATTTTGAATGACAGGTACTTGTTCCATGTGGTTAAGTGTACTGTTATTTGATATATTGCATGAGTATGCAAAGGAAAGTAGACAAAAGTTTTTGTTGGCATCCATACCCACAAAAAGTTGCATATTGTTAAATTGGAAAGCCTCTCCATTACATTACTTTCCATTACAAGCTTGGTGACTGTATTGTAAAATCTGAGATTATTACTGATATAACCTGTTATGATGTTAGCGGATGCTATCATTTCCGTTTTTACTCTTGTTTTTTTTCTTGGTGGTTCACTTTCTTATCTATTCTGTTTGTGTCTATTCTTCACTTGTTTGTTTCTTTTCTTCATTTATTTCTGAGTAGGACCTTGTGTATATTTGTGTTTGATTTGATTATTTTGTTAGACATAACATATTCTTTTTTGAAATTGCACAAAGAGAGATGATCAGATGTTTGGATTCTTTAGTTCTGGAAATAATAGGTAGGCAGTTGCCTTATGGTTTTCCTCTTATGCAGAATGCTCCCAGATCCGTTATAAATCCTGATATGGCCGAAAAAAAACTTCTTGGGGTTGTTGGGCATGAACACCATGATGGTAGTTAGCACTTCCCTTGGTTGTTTTACAGTTCTTTCATCCCATTTACCAGGGTGTTATTAATTTGGAGTGTTTTTGTCAGCGGCTGTGAAACAGATTCGTAAAAGTATCAAGGTCTGTGCTGTTAGCATTTCCATTCCGTAACTCAGATGACTGTGGTCATGGTCACATCAGTGTACTAGTAGTAAAGATACCATGCTCACTAACACTGATGTCCACTAGCATTCATAGACACAAAAAAGAGCTTTTACACAAAGGCAAGCCTTTCCCCTTCACCCTTATAACTCTGGGTGTATCCTAACTTCAAGGTTGCACCGTCTTGGGGGGTTAATAAAATGTTCTCCTACAATAGAAGTCCAGCAGGCTTCAAAATTGTATAGTAACAGTCTTAAGTGTTTTGTGACGTAATGATTAGTCTGTGCTGCTGTGACACACTAACAGTGCTGTTGATAACAAGTCAAGGCTCCTCCTGTGGCTTGCAGTGATGCTTCTCCCTTCTCTGCATCATCGATAGCTGTAATGTCACCTGTCATTATGTTGCTTCATGCTAGCTGTCAGTGTCTTTGGTGCATTTGTTCTGCGTGTCACCTAAGACTGTCTAGATATTTCATCATTGGACATTTCTGTCACATATGCAGTGCCTATAAATGTGACCCCCACTGTGTAATTAAGTTAATGAAGTACTCTGTTTTGCAAGTTTTGGCAGCTGTCATACAGATGGATTAAAATCTGTTGTCTTTCATTCAGAAACTGACAAAGGTGTCGAATCCTCTTAACCAACTAACCGTTGTCCTGAAGATTCTTGTAAGGACAGCCTTGCCTAGCCACAGTATCCCTGCCATTCCTTCAGGGAGCCTCTGAATGCTTACTTGAGATAAGAAAATGTACAGTCCTGAGTCACTGTACCCTTGGAGCCATACCTCTCAACTGTCCTTATTTTTGCCTTATATTTTTGGTCTGTTCCACATAAAATGTGTGCTTTCTGGCAAACTACTGGGATGATATGAGCACTGAAGTCACTAAATAATGACGAGTTTCAGACTTCAAATTTTTCAGAAAATGCATGCTAACTTAAACCCTGTTAGTCTAGCAGCTTTCTAAGTTTACAATAGCAGTATTTAAAATCTGTCCCTACTTTTGGTCCTTTGTCCCCAATTATGACAGGTTTGTCCAGATTTCTAGCACTAAGAGGTTGAGAGGTATGGAACTAGTTATATAAGATGCTGTTTGTACAGCCCTTTAACACACTTACTGCAGCCCTTCTGTCTTTAAAAAGACACGTCACCACATTATAATAGGTAATGAATTTACTATCTCTGCAAGGGAAAACAACCAGATGGCAGAGACGTTTGCCATTTAATTGCACCCGCCCCCCCTTCATTGACCAGAAGTCTCATATTTCACAGATATTTTGGCATTCAGTCCCTACCTGGACTAGTAGTAGAGTACTCCTTTCTCTGAGGTTGTTAAAGTTTCTCTTCTTAGTCTGCAGATGTAAAGGCAGTAGAGGTACTTTGTCATTTTGCATGTAAGATATAATTTCTTGCAGACATTTGTAAGCTGTTTTTGAGATATGTATTTAAGCATCTGTGCCCACATGTTGTTTTGACTCATACGTATTCTTTCTATGAAGAAGCTTAACATTTTGGATGCCCTTTTTGTTGAGATCCCTGAGCCAGAGAATCCTTCCTTCCTACTTTTTATGTACAAAACAACTAAACCTGGTCTTTAACAACCTCCTTATTAGAGACTTGTGTAAGGATTGTGGTATACCTAACTCCTGGGTTTTTAAAACCTGCATTTTCTGCATCTCATGATCGCTGTCTATGTAGTCAGCTTGTTTGTCTCCACTGTTGATTGCCCTGACTTGTGGAAAGCATCCAAAACATTTCCTGTTTTATCCTGTACTTAAGAGCATCCCTTGTCTTACGAACTACAGGGCTGTTACCCATATCATGTTCTTAAGCTTATGAAATCTGTCTTCATGCAGTTCATCACATGAATTTGTTGCATAAAGTCTTGATAATTTATTTTGTTCTGAAGAAGTTGGACTCATAAAAGGCCAGACTACCAATGCAGCTTTACTCTCTTCATTTATTACGACCTGGCATAACTTTAACTTTGACAAGTTAGTTGGGGTGTTATTTTGAGACCTTACCAAAGCTTTTAATTTTTGTATGTCAGCTCTTCTCATAAAGCAGCTCACCTTAACTTGCCATCAGCACAATAGTTACTTGTTTTTTCCGTAATGAATGCTGTTTCATAAATGTACTGTCTGCATTTATTCTGGGGTTGACTGAGGTGTTCTGTCTTTGGCCACCTTGTCTTCTCATTTTTTTTTTTTATAAATTCATGTCATTGTTTAGCATTCTGTTTTTCATGCAGAGCTTTGTGCAGATAGTAACATCTTACGGATGACTTTTAGTGGTCCAAGAGCCAGAGTTAACTTTCTTAAGATTATCTGAATTACACTGCCCACAGCCCTGATTTCCAGAAAAATAAACACTGTGCTTCTGAATCGAAAGTCACAGCTCCAATATTTATTGACCACTTTCAATGGCAAATTTGATAAACAGATTAAGGTATTATGTAGAGCTTCTAGATTTATTTACCTGGAGTCAGTTAGCTTTAAGCAAAGGATGATTACTTCTCCATCTAGGTTACGTCTTTCCTTTGCTTGCTGTTAATTTCAGACTACTACTTCACTGCTTCAGGTACTTCAGAACAGAGTAACTTCATAAGTTCTTTGTTCTTTTACCTACTCTTAACCTCATTGTCTCAAGCTTAACTAAAGGGGCTTGCTGTCCATCACAGCAGGGACTAAAACTTTGGCCTTTTTATTAATAATGTATACATTTTTACATTGTTTACCCACGGTGGTGGCGCTGTGGTAGCGTTGTCGCCTCACAGTAAGACGTTGTCCAGTTCGATTTTCAGCTAGAGCGTCTTCTGCGTGGAGATATGCGTGAATGGGCGTACCTTCATTGAAAGTTGTGCATCAGGGCTGGTAACTCGGCACGTAAAAATCAACTACCAATCATTAGAGGACCGGAGTTCTGCTGTGGTGACCCCTAACTGGGAAAAGCCGAAAGACACAACGACATTTTTACATTAAGTCACTATCCTCCCTTGTTTGTGCTCCTTACTTGTATTGGTTGCACATTTAACTTAGATCTTCAGGACTTGCTATCTTTATGGTTGTCTTCCACAGTGCCATCTCCAGTGATAAAGCGCTTTCCATTGTTAACACTTTAGGGAACAGCTTTTCCCTAAGTGCCTTGCTTTTGAGGGCTTGAACATGGTTTCTATCTTATTATTATGTAAAGTAAATTACTTCCTAATACATGCACACATGATATGAATTCTTTCCTTTTCATTTTTCTGTTTCACACATCCAAAAAACCCGCTCTGGTCCGTTTCTCTGTAAATACCACTAGATCATGTGCTTAAAAACTGACTTTCCCAGCCTGTGCATTTCCCTGATTTCTGCATTATACAGAAGTAGTAGGTAAGACTACTGACAGAGTGTATGAAAAGTCCACAAAGTGTAACTGGTATTCAGTGTAATGAAGTCATACTGATATAAAATTTGTCTGCAGATTGATTGTTCTGTTAGTGTGAGTATTTCTGCTTATATCAACTCATTCAGCTTACTTTGTAATTCGTGTAATAAAGCAGTAGTGATAGTTTGGCCTGCTGTGAACCCATTTTTTTTCTGTATTGCTGTCTGAAAAAACTCCTAAAGGACCAGCATTCTTATTTCATAGTCCAGTGAATAACTAACTAAATAAATAAATAACTTTATTACCAATGTAGACCAAGTGAAGAGATGGCCTTCACCTGTCTCCTCAAGGCTTTCGGATATGCTTGCCACCCCCATAGTGCCTTTTTTAGGCTATGTCAAAACAACAAAACTTCTGATGTAAAAAAAATCCACTAGAGACAAACTCAAGGCCATGCTGCTTAATGCTAGGAGCCTAAATAGTAAACTGCACTCCCTGGAAGCACACCTCACCTTGGAAGATGCTGACATCTGTGCAGACACCGAAACTTGGTTCAAGGCTGAAGAGAGCAACCCGGTTGTGCAAGGCAACAATGCCTTTCACATGCCCAGACCCCAAAACGAACATGAAAGAATCAAAGGTGGAAGTGTATCCATTTTCATTAAATGCAAAAAAACCTCGAGACTGGTGAAACAGTATGACTCTCGAGCTACTTCAGATCTAAATATCTATAGGTAAAATACCCTGCCACATCAACTCTAGCTACAGGTCCCCCACCATGAACCAGAAGAATCACACCACCTACCTGGACTACTAGTCACTCAATATACAGCCAAACACTTTGGTCATGGGAGACTTCAGCTACCTGTCTATTGATTGAGCGACTTAACATGAGTACAGTCATGATTGCTCTGAGGTTCCTGGACTTCGTTAATTCAAATGCTCTGAAACAGTTAGTCTGCACCCCCCCACAAGGGACTCAAATGCCCTAGACTTGGTACTCACCAACACGGGGGGGGCCACTGCACTACCCCCTGTGTGTTGCCCTCCCTGGTTAAGTCAGACCATAAATCTGTTTCATTTGAAATAAAAATCAGACGTGCCACCCCCACAGGAACAAAAAATTGTAAAAAAAATCTCCAAAGTAAATTATAACCATGTAAGCAGTAGTATAAAAAGCTTCAAAACCCCTGCTAACACAGTCAGCAACGACTCCTGTGTAGAGAAGTACACAAATGCCCTATATAGCCACTTAAACAAATGTATTGACTCGGCTGTACCTGTCAGGACTAATCCTCTTGAAAAAACAAGCCAGTTATATAACAAAAGAAATAAACAGATATCTAAGAATAAGAGGGAACTTACTCAGCAGAGGAAGAATACCCTCCACAGCTTAAAAAAGCAAATCAGAAACCCTGTTAAGTCCACTAAAGCTAGTTAGAAGACTAAACTAGCATCCCTAGCTAAAGACAATCATAAGGCATTGTTTACCTATGTCCAAAATCTGAAAGGGAATGCCCAGCTCTGTGCCGAACTTATAGTGGATGGTACCACTCATACTAAACCTGAAGTAATTGCCAACCTGCTAGCTGACAGCTTTAGTGATAACTTCATCCCTGTTTCCACCAGCCATACCCTGTAGCATTCCTGACACCAGTCCACTACTGAGTATCTTCAAAGAACGGTTCATACAAGCACTCTCCAGAGCCAAAAATATGGCCTCTAGGGGACCAAATAATATCCCAGGCTACTTACTAAACAATCAAAACAAGACCTAGCAGAACCACTTAGCACTCTCTTTAACAACAGCCATAGCATTGGCTTTGTGCCGGCAGAGTGGAGAACAGCAACAGTAATCCTCTTGCACAAAAGGGGGTCCAACAACTGACCCTGGGAACTATAGACCCATTATCCTGACCAGCCTTATCTGCAAGGTTATAGAAAGAGTCATCATGGACTCTATCTACCAGAATATAGGTGACCTTCAAACTCTTGACCTGACCCAGTTTGGTTTTATTAAGGGTAGATCTTTCTTATTAAACCTGGTGGACTTCTTTGAGAATGTCACCAAAGTTCTGGATGAGGGGAAGACAGTACATACCACCTATCTTGATTTAGCCAAGGTGTTTGACAAAATTCAGCTGGGGATTAACCCATACGTCACTAGATGGGTTGCCAACTGGCTAACCGATAGAACACACACTGTCAAAGCTGGGGAGTCCACATCTACCAGTAAACCAGTTACCAGTGGTGTACTACAAGAATCTGTACTAGGCCCTCTTCTGTTTGGAATCTATTTCTCTGAAGCCCAGACAAAAGTAGATGGCCTGTGGATTACCAAGTTTGCAGACGACTGAAAACTGGGTGCAATCATAGAGTCCCCCAACAATGTTATCATATTACAGATGGGACTGACTAAGACAAATGATTGGTGCCAAAGTCGCAGACTAAAACTAAATGCAAAAAAAAGCCTCATTATCCCCTTTGGCAAAGAAGCAGCACCTGCTAATTGCAATATTGATAGCACACTTTTAAGCTCAAACCCAGTGGTGTGAGACTTGGGAGCACAGGTTGTTAACACTCTAAATTACAATTACCGTGTGTCCATAGTGGTAAGGAAAGCCTTCTACATTGCACATCTCATAAATAAGGGCATCACATCCAATACCAAGGAGGTTATAACTCTGCTGTACTGGACCCTTATCAGACCACTAATCGTGTAAGATGCTTCATTCTGTATATGTCTCACCAGACCTGCAGCAACTGGAGAGACCACAGAGGTTTCTAATCAAGAGAATCCAGGGCCTCCAAAATGTGACTTACATGAAAAGACTGAAAGCCCTGTCACTGTGCTCTGTATCATACAGGCTGGTAAGAGGTGACCTATGCCTGGTCTACAGAGCAGTCTTTGACTGTGCCCTAATGGAAATTCTGCAAATCCACAAATCAAAATGTAAAGTAGCTTGTACAAGTACTTGGTAAGGCAAGCTGCCTTATACCACTGTGCTGTGACTGATAAAGAAATCACAGTCATTGGGCATGGAATCAGACAAGAGATCAGTGCCATCTAATAGTAATAAGGGGAACTAGTTTGTATGAGCTCCTATTGCCAGAAGCTGTCCAGTCTCACTGCTTCAGAGCAGGGCAAGTAGGGTGAGGTAATATGTTTGCCACACTGTAAAGAATTCCATTGCCGATAGAGATTTTCCTTTTTTTGATAGCTCTAATACATTACTCAGCTGAGGAGTGGGATTATTGCACTGAAAAGTGCATCTGTAGTTCTGATGACTTCCTGTTTCCAGGTTTCACACATAGAAGTTTTTAATAATTTCTTTAAAATTTCTAGGGTGAGGCATATATAATTCTGTTGGTGGAACAGTAGTTTTTAACATTATGATTAATTTAACTGTTGTTTAATTGGTTATTGATTCATGCTATTTATTATTATTGTTATTTATTATGTAATTTTTTGTGTATATAAGGATGTAATATTTATATACTGGACGTTTTAAATTTCATATTCCAACATTAATTGATGTATTGCTTTAAGTTCTGGCTAGGTTATACTGCTACAAGCATCTCTCTCTGACTAATTCATTCATTTATTTATCAATTAAGGAGATAAATGTTTTAATTATGAAATTGTTCAATTAACAAATTTGAAGTTCTGTATTTAAGGGATGATGATCAGCCTATTTTTGTACTCTGATGATGCCCTAGGACGAAAGGGTGAAAGCGCTTAGTGCCTATGTGGATTATTTTCTTGTTTTGGTCCTGTTTGTGAATAAAGACGTTTAATTGAAGATTCCAGGATTCAAGGTTACTGTATTTTTGGTTACGACTTCCTGTTTGTAACCAGCTGTAGTGTGATGGTGCTGCCTTCATGAATAGCATACACTTTGAGGGGGTTGTATATATGTGTGTGTGTATATATATATATATATATATATATATATATATATATATATATATATATATATATATATATATATATATATATATATATATATATATAGACACACACACCATTCATAGAATACAGTGCTAACACAATGGGGAAAGGTTTCATATGTTGTGTTGCTCCATTATTTTCACATCTTTATTCATATCTTAGCACTTTAACACACAAATATACTGCATACTAGCCCTGCCGCACCACATCGCATGTCAGTGGTTATAAATAGGGCCGTGAGGTTATGCTGTGCTGTATTGCCAGCTGTTACCAGTTGAGGTGTTGTGCGGCAAAGTAAGACTACTGCAAATTTATAAAAGAAAACTTCACACAGATCAGCAGTGCCTTTTAGTTGATTTAGTTGTTAACTCAGTGTATGGCAGGTACAGAGACCACCATGACTATACAGTAAACGCTCAGTTAACCGGCACCCATGAGGATTGGTAGATGCCAGACAACTGTAGTTTCTGGCTGCTAGAGAGTTACTATTAAAATAGGCCTGACTAATACGGTACCCTATACTATTTGTTTGGTTTGACTTGTTCTCAGGTTTCCTGTTTAAAACTCTAAAACTTTAAAAATGTAAGGTATGTTTCTGCAGGGGAAAACAGAAAGTGCAGCACATGAAAATTGTACTGTATTTCTTCCATATTTTTTGCCGGTTGCTTGAGTTCCGGTTAACTGAGAGTTTACTGTAATCCTGTTCTCTCTGTCTGGCCGCCTTCTCTCTTAGGTTCATAGGTAAGTACTAGGCAATTGGTCTGCAGACCATTTCAAGCCTAGAGAAAAAACCCTATTCATAATTTCTCTCTGGTATCAAAGAGGGGAAGACAGGATAGACCAGGAGAGAATTTGAGGCTGCCCATCCAATTATCTAGGTTTACCTTGAAGATGGCTGCTACTCTGCTTAACATGTAATGGAAGTTTATTTCAGAGGTAAGGAATATGTTGGGATATGAATCTATCACCCAAGCGTGTGTTATTTATCTGCTGATGAAGTTTTAGTTCCTGTAACTGAGCATTTGTTGTACCGTTAGTTCCGTAAAGGAATAGATCAAATAGGGTTGGATCTTTCATGGCACGAAAGGCTAGAGACTTAGTACAGAGAAAGGGCTACCAGTTTCTCCTGATAACTAAGATTTTTGAGGCCACTGATCTTTTTCTGTGAGGGCTCTCAAGTTGTGTGATAGATTTAGACGAATGCATGCCAAAAGGTGTATTATATTCAATAATGAATAAAGGGGGATTTAATACCTCTTTGGATCTAATGGAGATTCCTTTGGAAATGTAATGGGCCAGATAGAAGGCTTTCTGAACTACTGTGGAGACATGATGACCAAATGATAAGGAATTATCAGCAAGAGTACCCAGATCCCTTACAACAGTGTCTGATTGGGTGGGTCAACTCCTATATAGTAAGTGAAACTGTTTTGTTTACCAGAATGAATTGTACTACATATTTTTTTTTTTACATTTAATTTAAAAACATTGTCCTTGTACCAATTGTTAACATGGTCTAAGTCATGTTGGAGCAATAGTGAGTCAGTTGAAGATCAAATAACACCAGTTTAGAGTTGTCTGCAAACTTCGTTAACCTTAGTGCTGGACAGAAGGTCTGAGAAATATATGCCAAATAGGAGAGGGCCCAAAACTAAGCCTTGTGATACACCACTGGTAACTGCTTTGCTTTCAGAAGTGGCACCTGCAACTCTAATCACATAAGTTCTGTCAGTTAGCTGTCCATTGCACATTATAAGGATTTATATTCATATTTAAAAGTCTGTCAATAATGCTTGCATCGGGAATAGTGTCAAAGGCCTTGGCCAGACCTAGAGATGCTGTATGCACTGCAAAACCACTATCCATTGCTTCAGTTACTTTTCAAAGAAATTAATGAGCTTAAAGAGGCGGAACCTTCCTATGATAAAGACAAAATGATGACTGTCCAGGATGTTGAAGTCTGAAATAATGCACTCCATAGCTTTACATATGAGGCTAGCAGGACTAATGGGTCTCAAGTTGCCAGGGTCTGTGGTTGGGCCACCCTTGTGTAATGGCATTACAGTAGCTGTTTTTTCAGGCTTCAGGAATGTAACCAGTAGAGAGGCTTAGATTAAAGATTTTAGGGGATCAGAAAGGCCATATCTGGCACTTATAATCAGGTGACCTGGTATGTTGTTAGGGCCCTTGGATGAAGTATTCTTAGTTTTTAAACGGCTGAGAGAACTTGTTCCATAGTAATTAAACAGGTGGCTGAGACTGCGGAACGTTTGAGATAGCTGTAACTGTGGGTGGAGTAAAATTTGCACTAAGTTTGTTAGCTAGGATATTAGCTATTTCCTTTAGGTCATTGAATCTAGTGTTATTGTGGACTAGCTCTGAACACTACTGAATGTTAGTTCTTAACATTCTGACAGTTAAATAAAGATTTGCAGTAGGTTGTAGTGGGTATTTTAAGTTCATACTCAGCCTTGAGCTTCCTGATGTTCCCTTAATCTCTGTTAGTTTGCTTAAGTGTGCTGTTAAGGTAGATAGAATGAGACCTCTTATAAGCAATAAGCAGTTTGTTTTCTGTTGTTATATAATTTATTTATACAAGTGTTCCACCAATGGGGTTGTTTTAACCTTCTTATTATATTTGTTGTGGATCGAGAGTGCCTTATAAGTACAACTGCTTAAGTGAGAGTGGAAATCAGAGGCATAGGTAGCTGCTTTAGCAATGGGATCCTTCAAAGCAGGATTACAGCAGAATTTATTTAAGTCATCAAGTAACTGAAAAAGGTTTATTTTTGAGAAATCACTAAACACAGAGATATTTACAGGGGAAGTATCACCAGTTTTAAAATAAAAGGTCACTAAATTAGGTTCTGATTTAACAAGACATGATGTTACGTATGGATCTGTGCAAGAAGTGTTCATATTTGTGAGGACTAGATTCAGGATATTAGAGCCCCAAGGAATCTGTCATGAGGTGATGATATCCTGACAAATACTCATACTGCCCACAATTGCCAGTTGGTCTGAAGGTATGATAGGCATTATACTCAGGAATAGAGTGAGTGTTTTCATTGCTGTGAGACTGTTTTCTGTAACTACACATATATGAATGTGTTCAACTTGCAAGAAAGCCTCAAGTTCAGCCATTCTGCATGCCATCAGATCATGCTACGAATATGGTGTCTTAGCAGTGCAGCAGCATGTATAGTGCTTAGTGATCCCCAACTGCAGATGTAGCATGTTCAGGAATCACTTCCATATGGGTATGGTGTACCACAGTGATTCAAGGGGTGCCCCTTGGACAGTAAATATGAATTCTAAAATGTACTCCTATATTATGTGAAATCTTGTTTGTCTGAATATGTGGAGCTTTTCTCCCCGGGTCTCCGCTGAAAATGGGCGTATACCTAGTCGGACTTTCCGGTCAACAAATGTAAAATAAAATAAATAAAAAATTTCTACATTATAGAGAGTACAAGCGGCTGTGCCTGTCTACCACAATAACTACTTTAAACATGGAAGGTAAGACTTGAGTACTATAGGTGGTGAGCGTTACTGTGAATATTATATGAGGTGGAGGGGGAGGGGGCTTACATAGCAACTACTCCTGTATGCAGTCATTGAAGTCATAAGTTCAAGAATTCTGAGCTTTGTGACCATTATGCCTTGCCAGTTCCCACCCTAACCTGTACCTTCCCTCTGAAGAAGTGCTAGGCCAGTCAAGACTGGGGTAAATGTATGAATATCCATGCAATTATTTAGATCCAGTTTAAAGAAAAGTGGTGCATCATAATTGCTTTATCTGCAGGGGGAATCTATTCTAGATGTGACGAAGATGCTGAATAATGAATCTATATCTGCACCTTGTTTTATTGATGAGCTGAAGCAGGTTTAGATCCCCTGTTCTGATGTTTATGGGACTGTTAGATTTGTGAAGGTACAAGAAATCCTGGACTACTAGGTCCCTGATTGTTTTGAAGAAGAGGCCTAGGTCTCCTCCGAGGAGCCTGTAATACACAGAAAAGAGGGACAATGCTTCTAGTTTGTTTTTTTTTTTTCTGGTAGCTTGGGGTTTTTAAACTTGTGATTCTTTTTGTCTGGAATATCTGGATTGTTTCCAACTGATTGATATGTTTGGTGAATTACATCCCAAAGAAAATTTTGTATTCTATAATTGATCTGATTAATGCCGAGTACAACTGAACAAGAACTTCTTATATCTAGATGATAGAGGAGGTCAGCTGAGCCAAGTAGAACAATTTCCTGACAGTCATTGCTTCACGGTAATCAAAGTAGAGGAAATTATCAGTTTAGGTTCTCAGGTCTCTTGTGAAAAGAGATAGGCAACCTGTTTGTGCACATTAATGGGAAGTAGGAACCATTTTACAGTGACAGCCTCACTGCATGGTCTAATTGATTGAGCAGGGTGGAAAATGTAGCTGTGGTCGCTTCTGTGCTACAGGTGATGCATTGTAATGTACGAATCATTTATTTGTTCATTAACATTTTTAACTGGATAAGTGAGCTGGTCTGACTGCACTCTGAGTTAAGGTCCATCACAGATGTACATTGTGAAGTATGTCATATTATGCAGAAGTTACATTTATCAGGAATGCTATCTCTTCAACATCATAGAGAAGCCTTTTTTACCTGTTTTGCATGAAAATTAGTAGTGGTGTTTGAGTGTTTTTGCATTTACACCTGTCATCAGATGGATGTTGATTGTGTGGCGCAATTTCCTACTTACTTACATCAGTTTCTGTATTCAGGATTGGCAGTGTAAAATGTATATTCCTGCTTGGAGGGAGCAGAGCTTGGATAGTAAAAGCTACTGGGATGGAAATTGACACCATAAATGCTTAGTTATCTCCTAGTACAACTAGGTAAGGTAGAAAATTTGTGAAGTTTTGAAACAGGTAAAATATACCATTGTTAGTTTTGCATCTTTTGGGAGACATTTGACAGGAGTTCCACTGTGAAGGCATTCACATAGAAAAGTTATCATATTCACAGAGTCAGTTGCAGAGAGAACAGAGTACCCAGAAGAAAATAGTAAGAAAATAGTGACTGTTATAAAGTAAAAGAAATGTAGGTCATGCAGGCTAGGTGTCTCCTGTACCAGATACATTAGTATGTATGACAGACTGCTATAAATTGCTGAATGCATTTGTCTGTTGATTGTGTAACCATAAACCACATTCTTAATACGCCAAATGTCATATTTCTTACAGGATGAACCGACGACAGGAATGGATCCAAGGGCCAGGCGTTTCTTATGGAATTCCATTCTTAGTATTATCAAGGAAGGCCGATCTGTAGTGCTAACATCTCATAGGTAAGCAGTGCTTTATTTCTACTGGTAGTTTGAAAGTCTTAGATGACCGAGGGCTGAAACGTTCCTGTTTTGCATAATACAAAAGAAGAATTCAGACAGTGTTGACATTTTGCTATTGTGGATGCATATAATGAGAGTTGAGTGTATTTGCCCAGTGACCTTAACTCTGGTTATCCTTTTGTCGTCCCTACATGCAGCATGTTGTTTTGTCCCTGTATTGGAAGTGACACTGCAGTTTAAAGTAGCTCCACAGCTTCCTCTTAGTTTTCTGCATAAGTGGAAGAAGTATAGTCTACTGTATCTCACAGGGCAGTGCATCATATGGGTTCAGATACCACAGCTCCTGAGTTATTGATGCATGAGGCAAAGTGCACTTTAATTGGCACAGAGGAGACACAGCTGACTGCAGACAGATGGGTTGCGCCGTGGGTCATTGAGTGCACTGAGGATAAGTTGGCACACATGACTTGTGAAATGGTTGCTTTTCTCCTTATTACAACACACTGAGATGTATTATCATAGGTTCATACTAGGCTATCTGCCCGAGGGCATTTACAAGCCTAGCCCATAGTTTTGTGGCTTACGCCACCCCTTTAGTATGGGGAACTATACCCATTATTTTGCTGTGCCTCTGTCGAGCAGTGACACTGAGGTAATCCCTGGGGTATATCTGCGATCTCCCATCCATTGGTCAAGATTTCTCTTGAACAAGGCCAGCAAGGTGCTCTGCCTCACATATACCGGGATTTTGTTCCACAGCATAGGGAGTCTTTGGGTGATGAATCTATCCCTCCAGCACGTCCTATTAATAGCCGTGTCGAGGTTTAAGTCTCCCGCCCTTGTGGCTCTGACGGATCTAGATTTTTGAGGTGAAGCATATTCATCAAATCTGGGTTTGACATGGCCTTGTATGTTAGGCAAAGGTCACCTTTGAGCAAGCGGTGGCGACTGAATAGAGCTGGAGTTCTTTCAGTCGGGCAGCATAGGACAGATGTTTGAGACCCTTTATCCTTTTGGTGAGGAACTTTTGTGGCCTCTCCAGCTGCTGCAAGTGTCGGGTCAGATACATTCCGAATGGGGCATTGTACTCAATCATTGGTCTGATGAGTGATGAGTATAGGGAGACTATGACCTCCCTTGATCTAGATGAGAATCCCTTCATGATAAGGTGGGCAATGTAGAAGGTCTTCCTAACTACTTTAGCTACATGGGTGTCGAATGACAGACTACTATCAACCTGGGTCCCCAGGTCCCTGATAACTTCTTCTGTGCTCAGTGGATTGCCACCTATTTGGTAGCTAGGGGTAACCTTGTTTTTCCCGAAGGGTATGACTATGCATTTTTGGCATTTAACTTTAGGCCATGGCTCTGGCACCAGTTATCCGCTTCTGTGAGACCCTTCTGAAGGATATCTGTGTCAGATGTGTTTTCTACTATGGCGCCAGTTTGCAGTCATCTGCAAACTTTGTCAGCCATAACCCTCCTGTGTTTGCTTGTACTTCGGAAAAGTAGATGCCAAACAAGAGTGGGCCCAGGACTGAGCCCTGTGGTACACCACTTGTGACAGGCTTTGAATCTGACATGGCGCCAGCAACTCTGACCCTGTGGGTTCTGTCACTCAGCCAGTTTGCAACCCATCTTGTGATGTATGGGTTAACATTTAAGCTGATGAGTTTTTCAATGATACCCGAGTGGGGTATTGTATCGAAGGCCTTTGCCAGATCGAGGTAGGCTGTATGGACTGCTTTTCCCTCATCAATGGCTTTGGTGACTGTTTCGAAAAGTCAACCAAGTTTAGAAGGCATGATCTGCCTTTGACAAAGCCAAACTGGGATGGATCCAAAGTCTGCAAATTCCCTATGTCTTTATTTATGAGGTCCATTATGATCCTCTCCATGGCTTTGCAGATAAGGCTTGTCAAGCTAATGGGCCGGTAATTTCCAGGGTCGGTGGAGGCACCGCCTTTGTGAAGTGGGACCACAGTTGCAGTGCGCCACTCCTGGGTGCGTATCCAGAGGTAAGACTATGATTAAACAGCTGTCCTAGCTGTGGGTTTAATTCCTCGTTGAGTTCGTGGAGCACACAGCCGGGGACACCATCAGGTCCCATGGATGCTGTGATTTTTGCTATGGAGAGAGCAGTTCTCACTTGGGCTGGAGATGTTTGGGGGCTGCAATCACTTGGTATAGATATCTCTCCTTTTGGGGAGAAGTTTGCACTGAACCTGTCAGCCAGTATGTTGGCAATGTCTGTAGGATCAGTAATCTTCACATCATTTTGAACTAGTTCTGAGCATATCTGGGAGTTTCCTCCCAGGTTTCTAACATAGCTAAAGAAGGCTTTATGATTGTCTTTTGAGTCTTTAGCTATTTTTCTCTCAAAATTTGCTTTGGATGATTTTATGAGAGCTCTTAGTTTTTACTTATAGTGATCAAGGGTGTCTTACCTTTTAAGGATTTTGCTCTATCTTGTAGTAGCTTCCTCCTTTTGTTGTAGAGTTTGTTTATGGCTGGGGTCCACCAGACTGGGCGCTTGCCTTTGGTACAAAGAGTCTTTGTTTTGCTTGGGATTGCCTTATCCATGCAGTCCTGCAGGTGCTGGTAGAAGGCATTTGTAAGTGATTCAGCGGCTTGAGTACTGTTTTCCGCCGGCTCGGGGCCTTAAAGGAGACCACACTAGTCTTTAGAAGTGTGAAGTCGGCTTCGAGAAGTTCTTTACTGTGGTCTTTTTATTTCAGGTGGGGGTGGGATGAGGACCTCCAGCGAGATTAGTTTGTGATCTGATCTCACCAGTGAGGGGTATACTTCCGGTGTTGAACATTGTGCTCCCATGTTCATGATGATGAGATCAAGTATGTTTTCTCCTCTTGTGGGGATGGTGACTAGTTGTTCCATGGCATTTGAGTTTATGAATTCCAGGAACTTTTGGGCTAGGGTGTTTGGGCTTGAGTAGTGTTCCCAGTCTATATTAGGGTAATTGAAGTCACCTAGTATGATGGTGTTTGGTGATACATTTATCCCTCTAGTGTTTTCAGGAAGGCCATGTGAGGTTCCTGAGTTTGTGAGGGTGGCCTGTAACATGCTACAATTTGCAGAGCAGTCTTGCCTATGGTTAATTGCACCTGGATGGTCCCGATACATCGTGCATTGCCACCAGTCTTGAGGTGTGGGTGTCCTTGATGAATATGGATACCCCCTCCTTTCTTGGTATTGTCCGGATTTTGGGGCGGAACGCATGATATGAGGTAAAACCTGATAGTGCTGGGGTGCTCTCAGGAGCCTTGAACCAGGTTTCTGTCACAGCACAGACATCGATGTTCTCCATACTGAGAAGGGCCTCGAGTGCGTGCATTTTGAGATTTAGACTTCTGGCATTGAGCAGCATTACCCTTAGTTTTTTCCTTTTTTGTGTTCTAGGGTGGTAGGTTTAGAATTTGAGCCTTGCCTAAAAAAGGCACTTGCCTAAAAAAGGCACTATGGGGGTGGCAAGAGCCTTTGCCAATATCCGGAATCCCAGGGGTGACAGGTGCAAGCCGTCCCTTGCGAAGCAGCGTGGCTTGTCCAGCATGTCATCCCAGGCAGACAGACATTGGATCCCCTTTGAATGACACCAGAGTTTAAGCCAATTGTTAAAGCTGATCATCTTATCTCTGTATTGTGGCATCATTCTTGGTGAAGGTAGGATACTGCTCAAGGTCAGGGTCATACCTGCCTGGGCTACATAATCATTACATTTTTGTTGTCCCTTTATGTATGAATTGCCAAGAAGGTAGCAGGTTTCCATTATCAAAAGAGGAGAAGTATGACAAGGGAAAGTCTCTGCATTTACATTATTGTTATACTCAAAACCAGCAATTTTCAGGTAGTTTATTTTCCTTAGCTAAATAAAATATTCACCATTTTGTAATTTGATTTCAAACAAGAAAACAAGAGTAGCTTCTGCAATACAAGGCAGAAAACAGTAAAAGTCATTCTTATTATAATTTTGGGTAACTGAATTTACTTTTTCCTCCAGATGTTAAAACAGTAACCCTTGTCTCTTCTAAAGTCATTTCCATCCATGACCTGAATGTTTTAGTCAGATGTCTTTCTATTCAGTGTTGCAGTATTCTTTACATATGGGTTGTCTTCCACTCTACAACTTGACGTCCAGCCAGTATACAAAAACTTATAGCCACTACCAGTACATGGGATATTGCACTTCTGTTCTGACGTCAGCCATAAAAGGACATCTGCATGTACCATCCTCCGAATTTTTCTGTCGCCTCTCGGAAGGTTGACTCCTGCATACAGTCTGCAGTCGGATTTTGTATGCAGCTGCCAGCTTCAGAAAAGTGCCCAGTTGGGAATTTATTTTCTTGTGACTGCCGTTTGTTTTTGTTCATGTCATCCAGCAAGGGCAAGTGTAGGTGTGGAAGGCAGATTCCACATAAAGATAGCCACGGCCTCTGTCTTTTCTGTTTAGGGCCTAGTCACAACTATCGATCCTGTTTCATCTGTCAGGCCTTTGTGCCTAAGACTTTGCATAGCCGGCTTTCGGCTCTAAATCTTTATTTTGAAAATCAGTGGCTTAAACGTCTGACTAAAGACATTATGGAGGGTTACGGAGGTCCTTTGGCTGAGCCGAATTTAAAGAGGAAGTTGAGCAAGCAAAAGCCTGAGTCCCCTTCCACTGCGCCTCCTACCTCTGACGTATCCCTTGAGGTTGATGAAGACCCAGTAGTACAGTCGGAGGTCGGGTCTGCTCCTTCGGTGGGTACCTCTGCAGAAGCTTCCAAGGGATTGGATCCCAGCACATCCAAGGCTATGCAGACGTCTGTTTTGGGTGACAAGGGGGGAAGCACGGCTTGTTGTGCTGAAGGACTCCGGCAACATTCCTGCTGTTCCGAGTAGGGATCCTTCGTTGACTATGCAGGGCATTAGGCCTACGTCAGGTTCTTCTTCCTTATCCTCTCAAACAAAAAGATGTGCAAAGAAGAAACAAAAGACTAAAAATCCCTTCCACTCCTCAGTCTGGGATGCCTTTTCCCAGGATCTTATTAAGGCCTTGATGGCCTTGAAGCCTTCTTCCTCTCTCCCTCTGCTTTCTTTCAGTTTCTGTCTTGTACAGGCTGCTGGGTCAAGTTTTTTCCTCTGATTCTGATGATTCTTCCTCTGATGAGGATTCTCTTGCATATTCCACCCAATTTACTTCACCTCTGGAACATGCATCCCCTGAGGAGGAATGTAATGGAGGGGATTCCCCTCTTGAAGAGATTTCTTTTGGAGAAGCTGTTAATAAAATGAGGGAGTTCTTCAAATGGGATTTTTCCTAGATTTCTGATGAACAGAAGCGGTAGTATGACCTCCTACAAATGGAGGGTCCCACTCCCTCTACAGTTCCTCCAGTCCTTCCAGCTTTCCTGGACACGTTCACCTCCTCCTCTAAATCTCCAGATTCAAAGGCCTCTGCTCCCAAGAGGCCTGACAGATTTTATAAAGTGCCAGATGCCTGCAACTTTCTCTGTAAGTGTCTCCCTGCTGATCCAGCTGTGGTCTCCATAGTTTCTGATAAATCTTCCCATTTATCTCCTCCTGCCAAGCATCTACCATGTGATAAGGAGAGCAAACTTCTCGAGAGACTGGGTAAGAAGGGATACACCTCTTCAGCTTTAGCTGTCAGGGCTGTTAATTACCAGACACACATGTCTAGGTATTCTCCGGCTTTGCTTTCTCAAGCTTCACAGGCTCTAACTTCTGTACCAGACTCTGAGGTTAAAACACAGGTCCTGTCTCTTTTGGCTGCATCTTCTCAAGTAGCTAGGCATTCCATTAAGTGTAGCTATGATACTGTTGAGGCATCATCTAGATATGCTATTTCTGCCTCTGTGCTTAGGCGGCATTCATGGCTGAGACTTCAGTCATTACCTGATGATATTAAGGCAAAATTACTTGATGCTCCTTTGGACAAGTCTGCCCTCTTTGGTTTGGCAGCTGCAGATTTATTTAAGACTCTGCAAGAAAAAGGGAAGGAGCTTCAAGACCTGAAATACCAGTTTGTTTCACCAGTTCCAAAATTTCATAGAAACTTCCCTGCAAAGACCTCATTTGTTAGGAGACCCGCTCATTCTTCTACTGCTTCCACATCTGCTTGTAGATCTAAGAAGTCTACTAGGAAACCCCCTCAATCGAAAAAAAACTTCTTCAGGCCCCTCTACACAACAGTCCTTTCAACCCAGGCCCAGTTCTGTGTGACAACCAGCTCAACCTTCCATACACATGTTTCTCTTCACCTTTCTCTTTCTTTTCCAGCCTGAGCAAGGATCATTCAGGATGCCTGGGTTTTATCTATTATCCAGAAAGGCTACTTTATGACTTGGAAGAATCTACCTCCTTTCATGGAAATTCCACAACCCCCCTTCAGTCAGTTACAGTTGTTTCCACAGCTCCTTTCTCAGTTGCTGTCTCAAGGCACTATTCAAAGTGTACCTCTGGATCAGAGATGCAGGGGTTTTTATTCATGAATGCTTCTGGTTCCAAGAAAGGATGGCCCATGGAGACCAATTCTAGACCTCTCTCTCTTAAACACTTTTCTGGAAGTGCCTTCTTTCTGGATGCTATCCCTTCAGACACTCTTTTCCCTGATTTCACCTCAGTCTTTCATGGTTTCCTTGGATCTCAAAGATGCTTATCTGCTTATCCCCATCCATCCTGTATACAGGAAATATTTCTGTTTCTTAGTGAGTTCTTTGCACTTTCAATTTTCTGCCTTGCCTTTTGGTCTTTCCACTGCCCCGAGGGTATTCACAAAGTGCTTGGCTGCTGTCATTGCCTTCTTGAAGGTCCAGGGGGTTCAGGATTATCCCTGTCTGGACGATCTCCTTTTCCTAGCCAACAATTCAGATGACTCGACTCAAAACCTGGTAAAGGCCATTCATGTCCGTCAAAGTATTGGGTTCACAATAAATTAAAAAAAAAATCCAGTTTGACTCCTTCACAGAATCACATCTTCTTGGGTGCAGGTTCAGGACAGATTTGATGATGGTGTTTCTCCCAGCAGGCAAGGTTCAGTCTCTCATGCTCTCTTTGTGGAGACCCTTCTGACTCATCTTTCCATCTCAGACAGGCAATTCCTAAGACTTCTTGGATTCATGGCATCCACAATTCCCGTGTTGCCTTTTGCAAAGCTTCACATGAGAAAATTTCAGTGGCTTCTAAAGACAGCCACCGGTCCCAGCATGCTCACCCATTAGAGATTGTAATTCCTCTACTTCCCTGCCTGAAAACAGAACTCCTCTGGTAGATTCAGCAGCTTTCTCTGAATCCAGGCCTTCTTTTTTTTGTCCCAGCGTTCTCAACAGCTTTTCACAAATGTTTCAGACACAGGCTGGGGGCAACTTTTGCTTTCAGGAAGGTTCAGGATCTCTGGTCTCTGTCTCAGAAGCGGGAGTATGTCAACATCAGAGAAATGAGGGCTCTTCTTCTAGCTTTGCAGACTTTTCAGCCTCTCTTCCAGCCAGATTCTCTAAAGATTCTTACAGAAAACACCACTGTCTTCTGGTGCGTAAACAAGCGGGGTGGGTGGGCACCAAATCTTACCTTCTTTGCAGGTTAGCTATCAAGGCATGGGAATTGGCAATTCAGTACAAGGTCACTCTTCTGCTGTTTACCTATCCTTTGCTCAAAATTCTGTGTCGGCCACATTAAGCAGGTCCATGACACATTCCCATGAATGGATGCTTCATAGAGATGTGTTCCTGGATCTGGTTCACCGGTGGGGTACTCCACATCTAGACCTCTTTGCCTCCCCTCAAAACACACAACTTCCTCTCTTTTGTGCCAGGGTCCCATGTCTTCTGGCTTGGAAAGTGGACGCCCTTTCTTTTTCATGGAAGGGGATGTTTTGTTATGCATTCCCCCCTTCCCTCTCATTCAGAAAGTCTTGCTGAAGATTCAGCAGGACAAACCAAAAATCTTGTTGGTGACTCCCTTTTGGCCAATACAGCATTGATTCCCTCTTCTTCTGCAACTAGTCAAGGGCCATCACCACAAGTTGCCTCACCGGTTAGATCTGCTCACACAGGACAAGGGATCCCTTCTTCGTCCACATCTGTCACCTTTGCAACTGACTTTGTGAGTGATCAACTTCTGATCCCTTTCAGGCACCTTTATTCACAGGACGTGCTTGAGGTTTTGCAGGGGGCCAGGAAATCCAGTACTAGAAAATATTAACATTTCCAAAGGGAGAAGATTTTCTATCCGGTGCCTTAATAGAAGTCTAGATCCATTTTTTGTGGACATTCCAGTGGTACTGTCTTACTTGCGTGAACTGCTTAAAAGTGGCTTATCATATTCCCCAGTGAAAGTCCACAGTTCTACTCATTCTGTTTCTCTGCCATTATCACCTCCTTTAGCTTTCAGACTGG
This sequence comes from Protopterus annectens, assembly GCF_019279795.1. Classification (NCBI taxonomy): domain Eukaryota; kingdom Metazoa; phylum Chordata; order Ceratodontiformes; family Protopteridae; genus Protopterus; species Protopterus annectens. Next base: position 266,193,068 of record NC_056733.1, read on the forward strand.
AGGTTAAACTTTTCCTTAAAGGCGTCCTACATATTAAGCCTCACAGGAAATCAGTTCCACCTCCTTGGGACCTTAATTATGTCCTAGAGAAGCTAACTCTGTCTCCCTTTGAGCCCGCAGTTTCTGCTTCTCTAAAGTTTTGCACTTGGAAGACTGTGCTTCCGGTGCCCTTGACTTCTGCTAGGAGTGTCTCTGAGTTTCAGGCTTTGATGGCGTCCCAGCATTTCTTAGGGTTGCCACCTTTTCAAATGCCCAAAGTGGGACATGTTTTGTACAAACGTCAGATTTTGCAAGGCAAAACATACCCACAGCCAGTACATAGGACAGAACTTCACTGTTTTGCCTACATAAATACTTATTCTTGTAGCATTTTAGTTGCTTATTCTGTTTCTTATACCATTTAGGTGTTTCAGAAACAGAATAACTGTTTTATGCAACTATATAGGAAATATGTTTGTCCTAATATCTCAGAACATTTGCCATTTTTTCAATTTTTGCAGGACACAACTGGCCAAAGAGGGACTGTCCCTCGCAAAGTGGGACAGGTGGTAGCCCTAGCATTTCTTGGTTTTCCACAAGGACAGGGTTACTTGTGAACCAACCCTTCCTTCATGACTAAAGTGGTGAATGAGATGTCTCTTAATCAAGCTGTCCAATTGCCTACATTTTTACCTTCTCATCAGTCCTCTAGTGAAAAAAAATTGCATTCTCTAGATGTGCATAGGCAACTTAGATTTTACTTGGACAAGACTGAAGCTAGTCAGATCAGCTTTTTGTGTTCTTTCATCCCAGGGCTCTGGGTTTACCTGTTTCTAAACAAACTGTTTCATAGTGGATTTCTAAGAAGACTATTGTGTTTTGTTATGATTTTCATGATAAGTCCCTGCCTACTTCTGTCAGAGCCCATTCCACTGGATTTATGGCTTCTTCAGGGGCTTTCTTTAAGGGTCTGGAAATTAATTCCATTTTGGAGGCTGCTACTTGGTCTTCTGTCACTCCTTTACCAAACATAGGTTCATAGGTTCATAGGTTCATACTAGGCTATCTGCCCGAGGGCATTTACAAGCCTAGCCCATCGTTTTGTGGCTTACGCCACCCCTTTAGTATGGGGAACTATACCCATTATTTTGCTGTGCCTCTGTTGAGCAGTGACACTGAGGTAATCCCTGGGGTATATCTGCGATCTCCCATCCATTGGTCAAGATTTCTCTTGAACAAGGCCAGCGAGGTGCTCTGCCTCACATGTACCGGGATTTTGTTCCACAGCATAGGGAGTCTTTGGGTGATGAATCTATCCCTCCAGCACGTCCTATTAATAGCCGTGTCGAGGTTTAAGTCTCCGACCTTGTGGCTCTGATGGATCTAGATTTTTGAGGTGAAGCATATTCATCAAATCTGGGTTTGACATGGCCTTGTATGTTAGGCAAAGGTCACCTCTGAGCAAGCGGTGCGACTGAATAGAGCTGGAGTTCTTTCAGTCGGGCAGCATAGGACATATTTTTGAGACCCTTTATCCTTTTGGTGAGGAACTTTTGTGGCCTCTCCAGCTGCTGCAAGTGTCGGGTCAGATACATTCGAATGGGGCATTGTACTCAATCATTGGTCTGATGAGTGATGAGTAAAGGGAGACTATGACCTCCCTTGATCTAGATGAGAATCCCTTCATGATAAGGTGGGCAATGTAGAAGGTCTTCCTAACTACTTTAGCTACATGGGTGTCAAATGACAGACTACTATCAACCTGGGTCCCCAGGTCCCTGATAACTTCTTCTGTGCTCAGTGGATTGCCACCTATTTGGTAGCTAGGGGTAACCTTGTTTTTCCCGAAGGGTATGACTATGCATTTTTGGCATTTAACTTTAGGCCGTGGCTCTGGCACCAGTTATCCGTTTCTGTGAGACCCTTCTGAAGGATATCTGTGTCAGATGTGTTTTCTACTATGGCCCAGTTTGCAGTCATCTGCAAACTTTGTCAGCCATAACCCTCCTGTGTTTGCTTTTACTTGGAAAAGTAGATGCCAAACAAGAGTGGGCCCAGGACTGAGCCCTGTGGGACACCACTTGTGACAGGCTTTGAGTCTGACATGGCGCCAGCAACTCTGACCCTGTGGGTTCTGTCACTCAGCCAGTTTGCAACCCATCTCGTGATGTATGGGTTAACATTTAAGCTGATGAGTTTTCAATGATACCGAGTGGGGTATTGTATCGAAGGCCTTAGCCAGATCGAGGTAGGCTGTATGGACTGCCTTTCCCTCATCAATGGCTTTGGTGACTGTTTGAAAAAGTCAACCAAGTTTAAAAGGCATGATCTGCCTTTGACAAAGCCAAACTGGGTTGGATCCAAAGTCTGCAAATTCCCTATGTCTTTATTTATGAGGTCCATTATGATCCTCTCCATGGCTTTGCAGATAAGGCTTGTCAAGCTAATGGGCGGTAATTTCCAGGGTCGGTGGAGGCACCGCCTTTGTGAAGTGGGACCACAGTTGCAGTGCGCCACTCCTGTGCGTATCCAGAGGTAAGACTTTGATTAAACAGCTGTCCTAGCTGTGGGTTTAATTCCTCATTGAGTTCGTGGAGCACACAGCCGGGGACACCATCAGGTCCCATGGATGCTGTGTTTCTTGCTTTGGAGACAGCAGTTCTCACTTGCGCGCTGGAGATGTTTGGCGGGCTGAAATCGTTTGGTATAGATATCTCTCCTTTTGGGGAGGGGAGAAGTTTGCACTGAACCTGTCAGCCAGTATGTTGGCAATGTCTGTAGGATCAGTAATCTTCACATCCTTTTGAACTAGTTCTGAGCATATCTGGGAGTTTCCTCCTAGGTTTCTAACATAGCTAAAGAAGGCCTTATGATTGTCTTTTGAGTCTTTAGCTATTTTTCTCTCGAAATTTGCTTTGGATGATTTTATGAGAGCTCTTAGTTTTTTACTTATAGTGATCAAGGGTGTCTTACCTTTTAAGGATTTTGATCTATCTTGTAGTAGCTTCCTCCTTTTGTTGTAGAGTTTATTTATGGCTGGGGTCCACCAGACTGGACACTTGCCTTTGGTACAAAGAGTCTTTGTTTTGCTTGGGATTGCCTTATCCATGCAGTCCTGCAGGTGCTGGTAGAAGGCATTCGTAAGTGATTCAGCGGCTTGAGTACTGTTTTCCGCTGGCTCGGGGGCCTTAAAGGAGACCACACTAGTCTTTAGAAGTGTGAAATCGGCTTTTGAGAAGTTCTTTACTGTGGTCTTTTTTATTTCAGGTGGGGGTGGGATGAGGACCTCCAGTGAGATTAGTTTGTGATCTGATCTCACCAGTGAGGGGTATACTTCCGGTGTTGAACATTGTGCTCCCATGTTCGTGATGATGAGATCAAGTATGTTATCTCCTCTTGTGGGGATGGTGACTAGTTGTTCCATGGCATTTGAGTTTATGAATTCCAGGAACTTTTGGGCTAGGGTGTTTGGGCTTGAGTAGTGTTCCCAGTCTATATTAGGGTAATTGAAGTCACCTAGTATGATGGTGTTTGGTGATACATTTATCCCTCTAGTGTTTTCAGGAAGGCCATGTGAGGTTCCTGAGTTTGTGAGGGTGGCCTGTAACATGCTACAATTTGCAGAGCAGTCTTGCCTACGGTTAATTGCACCTGGATGGTCTCCGATGCATCATGCGTTGCCACCAGTCTTGAGGTGTGGGTGTCCTTGATGAATATGGATACCCCTCCTTTCTTGGTATTGCCCGGAGTTTGGGAACGGAACGCATGATATGAGGTAAAGCCTGATAGCGTTGGGGTGCTCTCAGGAGCCTTGAACCAGGTTTCTGTCACAGCACAGACATCGATGTTCTCCATACTGAGAAGGGCCTCGAGTGCGTGCATTTTGAGATTTAGACTTCTGGCATTGAGCAGCATTACCCTTAGTTTTTCCTTTTTGTGTTCTAGGGTGGTAGGTTTAGAATTTGAGCCTTGCCTAAAAAGGCACTATGGGGGTGGCAAGAGCCTTTGCCAATATCCGAATCCCAGGGGTGACAGGTGCAAGCCGTCCCTTAAGCAGCGTGGCTTGTCCAGCATGTCATCCCAGGCAGACAGATACTGGATCCCCTTTGAATGACACCAGTGTTTAAGCCAATTGTTAAAGCTGATCATCTTATCTCTGTATTGTGGCATCATTCTTGGTGAAGGTAGGATACTGCTCAAGGTCAGGGTCATACCTGCCTGGGCTACATAATCAGAGAGCTCCTCAATGTCTCTTTTCATGTAGTCCAAGGAGGTGCGTCTCAGGTCGTTTACACCAGCGTGGACAATGACTGAGTCATATTTGTACCTGCTGTTGAGAGACCTGAGTGCTTGCGTTATGTGGCGGATTCTAGCGCCCGACAGACAGCTTACTGTGACCTTCTCTTTACTCAGTCTGGTGAGCGGGGCGTCAGTGTGTCTGACTATGGAGTCACCAATGACTAGTGTGTCTGGCATTGTGTTTGGCCTTAAGGGCTGTGACTGTTTGACACTCTGACTATGAGGTCTATGTGTTGCAGGTGTTGTGTTCTGAGGTGGTGGTTGTTTGGGTGTCTGCTTTGGTGGCCTCTGCTGTTTTGGTAGATTTTTGATCAGAGCCTCCAGTATGTCTTTGTGTGTTTATGTGTATGATTTGAGGTTGTAATGGTACTATGTGAGACTGGGTCTATAGTGTGTGTGGTAACCTTCTCCTCCTGACTGGTCTTGCCAGTCCTATGTTGAGAGAGCTCAGCCTCCAGTTTGGCCGTATAGTTGCATCTCTCGCATGTATTTGTGTTTTGTGGGAGGAGGAGAGGGTTGTCTGTGTACATGAGGCAATTGTAACATTGCCTCAATATTCCCAGGTTCACCAGCTGAGCAGGAGAGGACACTAGCAACTGATCGCTCGACATGCTAGACGGATAGACAAAAAACTTTAAAAAGATTCGGGGATGTGGGTGACCGAGAATGGGGGTTGCCTTTTGGGGTACTATCTATGACAAGAGTGCCGTATCAAGGTAATAAGTACTGTAGGAGCAAGTGCTAGGTTTAACAGATAGAGAATAGTCTACTAGGAGTCAAGTAGAGATGATCTTTTTAGTTAAAGGATGCGCTGATTTGATCAGTAGTATAGTTCGAGGAAGGTAGTTTTAAGGGAAAATTTGAAGAGTGGACTTTAGGTAGCCCGAATAGTTTAAACCTGCTTAACCGGCCCTAGTGTGCAACAGTGGCAGCTCCGCTAATTAGCTAATTAGCTAATTCCAAAGCGTGCTTTATAGCAGGGGGCTGGAAAAGACAGGAAATGACCCAAAATGGCCAATAAACTACAAGTTACTGCTTTAAACCACTCCTCTGAGGACAACCAGGCAGCTCAGTACTCCCTACTCCCACTAGTGAGTAAAGAAACTACCCCTTGACCAAACAAGGAAAATGGAGAAAACAGGAACCAAGACAAAGCCCAGGGATCAGCAAAATCTGATCACTGGAACAAACTATTAGAAAAGTATGGAAAACAAGAGTATTTTTTTTTTGTTTTTTTTCGAGTTTTTTTCAGAAAGGCAGAAAATACAATAAATGCTGTGTTTTTCGACTAAATGCTATCAAAAGCTAGTACACTTGAGTGTATTAGCCTGTTGTTTAACTTTTAAGCAAAACTTAAACAAGCAAGTGCAATAAACAGTTCAAGCTATAAAAAACAGTAAAAATAGGTAATAGCAGAATAAAACAGGCAGAAATAGCAATCGAAAGGCTTAAAAAGTGAAAATGCAGAAAAAAATACTTAAAATCTGGAAAGTTTGTCTTTTCTGGTCTCTGCTGCTCTAGGAACTCTGCTGGACACCATAACTTTTAAGCAAAACTTAAACAAGCAAGTGCAATAAACAGTTCAAGCTATAAAAAACAGTAAAAATAGGTAATAGCAGAATAAAACAGGCAGAAATAGCAATCGAAAGGCTTAAAAAGTCGAAAATGCAGAAAAAAATACTTAAAATCTGGAAAGTTTGTCTTTTCTGGTCTCTGCTGCTCTAGGAACTCTGCTGGACACCACGAGGAGCTGTGCTGAGTTCTCTATAGCCAGAAAAGCCCGCCAAAGCGTGCTTTATAGCAGGGGGTGGAAAAGACAGGAAATGACCCAAAATGGCCAATAAACTACAAGTTACTGCTTTAAACCACTCCTCTGAGGACAACCAGGCAGCTCAGTACTCCCTACTCCCACTAGTGAGTAAAGAAACTACCCCTTGACCAAACAAGGAAAATGGAGAAAACAGGAACCAAGACAAAGCCCAGGGATCAGCAAAATCTGATCACTGGAACAAACTATTAGAAAAGTATGGAAAACAAGAGTATTTTTTTTGTTTTTTTTTCAAGTTTTTTTCAGAAAGGCAGAAAATACAATAAATGCTGTGTTTTTCGACTATACAAATTGGACACAATTTCTAGGTCCAGGGTGAGATTTGCTAGGGATGTTCTGCATGGTTTGTGGAAAACTCATCCTTGCAGCCTTCCACTGTTGTTTACCTCACAAGGTTCCAACTAAGCTATGGCACTCTCCCATATGTAAAGAATACTGCAACATTGAATGGAAGGACATAGAATAGTTGTGTAAAATCTTACCATAACTGTAGATGTCCTTCTCTTCTGTGTTGCAGTATTCTGTCCCTCCCGCCTTCCCCCTACAACTTTTCACTTCCCTGGATGACTTATTGTTTTCCTTAGGACTTTTTTTCCTCATGGGGCATCCTTGTTCTGAGGATGGTAAGTGTGGACGTCCTTTTGTGGCTGAAGTTGTCAGAACAGACGTGTGATGTCCCATGTACTGGCAGTAGCTAGAAGCTTTTGTATAGTGGACAGACATTGAGTCATAGGGCAGAAAACAACCCATATGTAAAGAATATTGCAACGCAGAAGAGAAGGACATCTATGGTTATGCTAAGATTTTACACAGCTATTCTATCCCCACACCCACACCTCAGTTCGTGTGTCATTCCCATCCATGACCTGAATGTTTTAGACAGTTCACCACACCCACACCTCCATTCTTGGGTCATTTCCATCCGTGATCTGAATGTTTTAGTCAGTTCTCCACACCTTAGTTCTTGGGTCATTTCTATACATGACTTGAATGTTTTAGTCGGTTCCCCACACCCACACCTCAGTTCTTGGGTCATATCCATCAGTGACCTGAATGTTTTAGTCAGTTCCCCACACCCACACATCAGTTCTTGGGTCATATCCATCAGTGACCTGAATGTTTTAGTCAGTTCCCCACACCCACATCTCAGTTCTTGGGTCATTTCCATCCGTAACCTGAATGTTTTAGTCAGTTGTCCACACCTTAGTTCTTGGGTCATTTCTGTCTGTGACCTGGATGTTTTAGTCAGTTCCCCACACCTCAGTTATTGGGTCATTTCCATCCATGACCTCAATATTTTAGTCAGTTCCCCACACTCACATTTCAGTTTTTGGGTCATTTCCATCCATAACCTGAATGTTTTAGTCAGTTCCCCACACCCACACCTCAGTTCTTGGGTTGTTTCCTTTCGTGACCTGAATGTTTTAGTCAGTTCCCCACACCCACACCTCAGTTCTTTGCCTTCTAGGACCCTGAGAGAGGGAGGCAAGAGGCAGAGATTGTGGCTGTCATCTATTGCTAGCTACCAGGATTTAGAATGTTTCTGAAGAGGTCTCCCCACCCCATCCCCATTTGCCAGGCATCACTGTGTAATGCCCAGTACACTTAGCCAGTTGTGTTGCATGTTTTGCACAACTATGATGATCAACAGAAGTATTTTATACCCCTTTTTAGACAACATTTCTGGAGTCTCTGTAACAGGTGATAAAGTGCACAGTGCTGGGCCCAGAAGGCAGTCCTGTCACAGGTCCCAGCCATTTCCTTCCCACAGGATGAGCAAACCTTTGCCAGACTCTTACGCCAGACTCTTACTCCTGTCTCTCCTTAGCTGTTTCCTTCTGCACCTGGGTTGCTACTTGAAGTAGACATCTTAGGTGTCATTTGGGGCAGAACCACTAAAGAAGTGTATTGTGTACTTCTGATCAACCAACCCAAGTTCATATTTTCAGAGTAACTATTTTTGGAGAGGAATGATTTGGCAACACTGACTCCTTCAAGTTATAGTCAAACTTACACTCACCAGCCCAGTGTTAAATAATTTCTCAAACTCAAAGATGTGTTTTGTAGCTCTAGTACATACAGTAAGCTTATTTCGTAGTCTAGGAATAGATAGAGATGTAGATCTATTTTGTTTGCTGGTATTATTTATATTGAGTCAAGAGATGGGTAAAACAACAAAATAATCTTTAGCACTCCCTACTCCCCATCCCCGCAGTAATATTGGTCCCTTGAACACCTGCACTGTATCATTCTAACTCCTAAGTTCCGCAAGATGGAAGAAGTGAAATTGCCAATTTGATTGACAAACTGCTAATTGTTTAGAAATGGTGTTTTTATTGTGTGGGTGTCAAGTTATTTTTCACTTCAAGCTTAAGGAGAAAGTACAGTACTGAGAGGACATCACCTGTTTAGCTTAAGAGTTAGCGGAAGGCTAGACCAGTACTTATGTGCCCTAGCTGTTACCTGTATGATTTTAACAAAGCTGTTTTGTTTTCCCCACAGCATGGAAGAATGTGAAGCACTTTGTACTCGAATGGCGATAATGGTAAACGGCAGGTTCCGATGTTTAGGCAGTGTGCAGCACCTCAAAAACAGGTAAGTGTATTTCAGGAACATTATTGTCTTTGTTTATAGATACCTCTCAGCATGACTGTGACACCTCTACGTCCAGGTGATTTCTTCATTCTTGAAATCTGTTTCTCAGTTGGGGTGACGTGTGGAATGATATCGTTAAACTCACTTCTTAGTGTTAAACGTAATGTGGGCAGTCTTCTTTAATGCAGGATTGCTTAAGTCAGAATGTGTTCTGAATTTGGTCTTTCTTAACATTTTTGTAAGAGTAGTGCAATGTGGGCAAGCTTTAAGAGGCATAGTGGTAAACAGAGACAATAAATTCCAATACTTATTAAATAGAGAACTTGTAAGTGTTTAAATTAACTTGGCAAGACATATGGGCAAAGGATGTATGAGACATGGAAATATGGGAGTGGGTTCCTTATATAATCATTTTGGGTCTTGTGTCTATAAGTAAACAAATAAGTAAACAAAGAAACAATGAAAAAATAGTAGCCCAGTACACTGTGGAATAACCCAGTGAGCCAGCCTTACTGTGTTTAGTACAGTAGAAGACGTTTGCACTTCATATGGGCATCAGGCTTTGCTACTGAAACTTTGAGTGTTGCAATACTCCCCCTAGCAGCTCATACTGCAGAGGTGTCAGCAGTTATGTGTCAGGATCCACTTAGTCCAGGAAGCCCCCAGGGTATGCAGAGTAATAAGGGGGACCTTACATGCTTACTTCAGGCCATGTAGTGCCCTGGGTGACCAGTCCAATCTGTAAACATCACATAGGCACCCTGTACTCCATGTACTCTTTATCAGTCGTCATCTCCTTATAGATTCTCCAACTGCTGCCTGACTGTGTTACTTTGCTTGACAGACAGCAGTAAAAGAGTTGTGTCAGTGGCTGAGGTTTGTCTTCCAACCCCGTCACTTTTGCCTTAGTATTGAAACAGTGACTTCCTTAATTCTAGTATTTCTCATTTCATTTAGATTACTTATTCTGATGTTAAAACTTGTGTAATGCTTCTAGCCTTCCTTGTGACAGCCTATAGATACACTAGCCATTCACCATGTAGCTCCTTCTTAGCAGTTATCACTCACTGTTCTAACTCTTTAGTGTTATACATATAGTTGTGTATCCTTTCTTAGTCTTCCTTAGCTAAGAATAATGTGTCTTTGATGAAGAACAGGGGTACACTGCGTGTGTTTCATGCCTAGATATATGTAATAAGATTTTCATGCAAGGGAGCAAGAGAGTGAAACAGGTAAATCTTATTTTTTTTCATGTAGTAGTTGGTGGGCATAAGCTTTTTTTTGGGGGGGGGGGTGGCACTGACACCAAGATGGTTATAATTTTATTTTTCATTACCTAGAGAATGGACAATAGCTTGGAACATCAGCATGTATAATAATCATAAACATGAGTGTATGGGTGAAGTAAAACAACAGGAAGATAAAGCTGCTGATCAATGTGTGGAAGAAAGCAGCAGATGACCGGGAACAATATGTGAGAACTAGGTGGTGACATGCCACATTCATTTAAAGTTCAAGATAAGTCTGTGTAGTATAAGAGGGTGAAAGGGACTCTTGGGAGCAGAACAGAAGTGATTAAAAGGAAGGTGGTCGTCAGACCCTTGCTATAGTTTAAGCAATATAGCTAATCAATTTTGCTCATGCAGGCAACCTTGATTAGTGTAGCTGTCTGAACATGCTCTTGTTTGTATAGAAAACACCTGTTAATACCTGCATAATTTTTATATAGTAGGCCTTGTCATTTTAGTTTATGTGATAGGTTTCACAGTGCACTGAAGTAATTTGTTTGGGTCATTGCTGTAGTCTTTCCATCCATCCATCCATCCATCCATCCATCCATCCATCCACAACCCCTTTTTCCCCATTTTTGCACATGGAGTTCGGGTGTCACTTCAACAGTGAAAATCATCTAAAAACAAGGTCTACACCACCAGTTGGATAGCCCTGCAGTGGTTGTTCTTCCACACCACACACTCACAAGCACACTTACAACTGTGGGAAATTAAGAGTGTCCAGTCCACTTATTGCATGTCTTTGGAATGTGAGAGGAAATTGGAGCATCTGGAGAAAACCCATGAGAACACAGGGAGGATTTGCAAATTATGCACAGAAGGCACCCCAGCCAAAGGATCAAACCAGGGAGCCTCTTGCTGTGAGGTGACAATGCTATCTACTGCAACACTGTGCCACCCACCCAGTAGTGTAGACCCTAGCTGTACATGATTCTTTCTGTATTAGACTTTAATGCAAACCGTGCTCAGACATGGTACCAGAGTACCTTGGACAAAAGGTAGATTAATTTTTCTCATGTCATCAGACCAGAGGTCGTATGTTCTGAACGCTGTGGTAAAGTACCTGTTAGATGATCACTGAGTTGTGACAGACAGCCAAGTCAGTTACTGGGCAAACCCAGGAGACTCACACATATTGTGAGAATTTCCTGGGAGCATGAGATGAGTGTAGCTTCAACCTCAGGAAGAGCGTTTCCCATTTACTAGGAAAGCTTGAGGATTAAAAGTGTGAATGAGCATGTATCAGTGGAGGTGGAGGCAAGGAACTGTGGTCAGAAGTTGGTGGTGCTTATGCAGATAGCTGAAGACTGGAGACAGCAGTGAGGGAAGCATCAAGTTAAAAAAAAGGTGGCCTTTGCAGTGCTAGTTGGATGGGGTTTATAAATACCAGCAAGTAAGAAAAGCAGAAGCTATGAGAAAGACCCGGGAGATGGAGGAATTTGGTAAGGGCATCAAATATGACTTTCCAATGGGCTTAAAGAAGTCCCAGCAAACCATCCAGTAATTTTGTTTATCTGGTGACCAGTCTCAGCAAGGGTGAAGTAAGGCTGACTTCAACTGAGGACACTGTCAGACAAGAATAGGACCAAATTAAGGATACCAGGGACCTAGTGGAATATAGTTATTTGTCAAGGCAATGTCAGAATCATCTAGGGTGACTTGGCTCATTTCTGTGTATGAAGTCACTGCAGCAAATTAACAATTGTACGGTGGCAAGACTGCTTGAGTGAGTAACATGCAACCAGAAATACTGACAGTACTGAATATTTTGGTGCTGAGTCTAACGTGTCTTTTCAGTGTTGTGCGAAAGGCTGGAATTGTTCTTCAGCTTGGCAGATTTCAGTGGTAGTAACCATTTTCGAAAAGGGGGTCAAAAGAGCATTTCTGTTATAAAGGGATCACTCTCTTCAAAAGACACAGAGAAGATTGTTCAAAGGTACTGTGAAAGTTGTCTATGTACACTGGTTGATTTTCTGATTCAGGAGGAGCAATGCAAATTCCATTCTGTTTGTGGAACAGTGATTGTCCAAGCATGGATCTGCAAGGATCTCCATGGAGTCTAGGGAGTATACTAAGCAAGCAGTAATGCCTGACAGGGTGAGCATTACTGGGGAAACAGTGGACCATCCAGGGGTGTTTTGAGGCCCAACGAAGGGCCTCTACACCCCAAGAAGGTCTATTTCCCCAATTGCACCCACCCTAGAGGGCATTATTGCTCTTACAGAATAGGCTGTTAAATTCTTTAATATTTGTTTTTTTATTAGTATATACCTTTTTTAAATATTTTGATGTAAAGTAGATTCTTTGCATAATATTTCAGAGTTGCTGCAAAATATGTAATTGTTGTTGGAGGAAATATTTTACATCTAAAATATAAGTTATATAAGTATACAGTTTCAAACACACACACCCATACCCACATGCAGAAAGTGTCTCACACATACACACACGCACGCACACACACACACACACACACACACACACACACACACACACACACACACACATACACATGCAGAGGCCCAGAGAGACAGCATCCCACACCTAGACGCAGAAGTGCACACATTCACACACACAAATATATACAAAGAAACGCACACACTTATTTAAACAAATGGGCTCAGAAATTCAGAAATTACAGTGACTTTCTTGACTAAATGCACCTTAAGTGTTTCATTGTGATCAAATGAATGACATAAAAAAATCAGACAGTGCAAGGCATTGCAGCCCTCTCCCCCACTGTATCTCAGCTGTGTCTTATTTTGCAGATCTCCAATTTTGCCTTATATTCTTTGCACTTTTCCTTTGTTTTCCAGTAAAGCACTGTGGATTACAATATGTCAATAAAGCAAACATTGTTAGAGCATGCTAATGGAAGGTATTTTGCTCTACTTCTGCCCTGAATCATTTTGTTTAATTAATTTGTCACAAGTTAAACTTCAATGTTTTTTACAAGGGAGTGTAAGTTAGCAAAAAGGACACTGCAGAGTTTAAATATTTGCATGAAATAACTACCAAATTGCTATAAAAAATTGCCATCGGACAGAAAATAAAATGTATATATTTTTCAAACCATTTCCTTCATGAACCATATGCAAGAACTTAAATTCAAGGCAAAGAATCACAAAACAATAAATTGAGAGGTATGTGCTTCTCCTTTTGATTTTTCTCTCTCCGTGTCTCCTCTGTCTTGCATGCTTGTTTGCACACACAAACACACGAGTGTGCACACACACACACACACACACACACACACGCACACAACTTTATTTTTTCTTTTTTTCACTATCTCACTAAGAATGGCTGCTGCACTTAGCAAAGAGTAAGGAAAAGTGAAATTACTTTTTTTAATTTTATATCCACTAAGATTCAAAGCCGTGTTTAGCAAGTGAAAAAAAATGGCATTTCTTTTCAGTCTGTACTCCATGACAGCTTAATATGATACTTTGAAGTGGTGAAATTGTTCTTTTGTGGGTAATATTTGTGCATTATGCCCTACTGAAGAATGTGCATTCTTCATTCGAGTAATACATTTTGTCCATTATCTAATATGGTCTGCATGAGGTTTGTGGATCATGAAGAGGGACGTGATGATGTTATTAAGACTGGCTTGTGGAAGGTGCTACACTAATGCAGTTTTCCAGGGCTGCAGCATGCCATTCAAGCTGTGTAATTTTCTGGCGCAAGAGTTGTATCAGTACGCACAGCATTAAGTGGAACACATTCAGGGTTAGCATAGGCGGGTCTCCCTTGGGTTGCCTACCCTCCTGTTCATGATTTTCTTGTACCGGATATCCAGATGCAGCCAAAGTTTTTAGAGTTTCCAATTAGGCTACATGAAGATTGCATGTTTGTTGTTTGCAGACAGTTTATTCTTGGCCTAAAGCGACTGTGATCCTTTTGTGCACTGGAGCAATGAGCTACTGCTGGGATTTTGCTCACTTGTGAGGGTGGAAGTGATTGGGAGATCTGAGCTGTGGATGGCTGCAGTAAAGGGCTGTACTTCAGTAAAGGTGCAGTATTGCATACATTCCAACAGACTGTGGTGGCAGAGGGAAAGCTGTCTCATAGACGGAAGCTTACATTTTTCTGGTCAGTGTCCCTGCCCTTGCCTAACATAATGAGCTGTGTGTGGTGACTGAAAGGATGAAACCATGGCTGTAAGCAGTGGAAATGACGTTCCTCTACAGGTTTCTTAGGCTGACTATGCATTCCAGTGTGAGGTTCTTGAATCAGAGCCACTGCTAATATAGGATGAGTGGAGCTAGTGGAAATGTTGGTTGGGTACATTAAGGAAGCCCCTGAGTGCCTTACCTAGAGGTGTGTCAGGTACATGCAATTAGCAGAGGCCACAAGGAAGACCCAGGACACACCATAGCGATTACATCTCTCATCATGCTTGGGAATACCTGTAGATCCTGCTGGAAAAGCTGGGGACAGGGGCTGGGAATACAGAAGTTTAGTCTGCCTTGCTCAGATTCTCACCACTGCAACCTTTTCTAGAAGGTTTAGAAAAGCATTGGTTAGTTGAAGCTTAATTTTTGTGTCAGGACAGGTTGCTTGCTAGCACTGCAAGTAATCTCACAGACGGGTACGTTGCATCTTAAGATTTTATTGTTTGGCTACGCTTGTGTCTCTGCTTTACTGCCATGTGAAGAAATTACCATTTTTCTTTGCTGTAAAACCATGTTTAATAAATCAGATTCTAATTTTAGTCCCCTCTGTTCCCTTCACCCCTCTGCACTACCTTACTAATGCATGCTAATTCTTTCCCTGCCCCTAATCCTAACTCTGCATCTTACCTTAGAAAAACCCTCTCCATAACATTAGCATCACACAAGACACAGATACACGCATATGCACAGCACTAAAATGATCCTCACTAACCCACATGCACTTGTCTTAACACTCTCACACCCTAATGCTGAAACCTTCAGTATATCTGAAAGGTTCGGCATTAGTATCCCAAACTCATATTTACCTTACCCCACATGCATTCAGTCTTCCATCTTCTAATATCTTCAACAACGTATACACAGAACACTCAACCATATTTCAGAGTCATTAAATCTGTCAATGAATTGAGCATTCAGTAGACTGATTGATACTGTATATATACACATAGAGTATGCCTCAGGAAATGTAGCTTATTGAATTTTCTGTTTCAATAATAAATAAAAAAAATATTAACATATTAAAGATTGCGGGAATGTAAAGTCAACAGAGTGACATTTTATCTCCAAAACAGTAACACTGGTTCTGTAAATGTTTTTAACCTGATTTGAAAAGAAATCCAGGATTTATTCAAAGTGTACTATATAAAAGGCAGTCCTGATACTGAAGTTTGGTGCCACAATATCTAAATGGACAATTATAGAACTAGTAAATTTGTTGATTTAGACAAGAATGTTGTACCATGTGTAAGATCTAATAGAAACTTTGAATACATTTGGCTCAAGTGATTTGATTTGAACTTTATTTATGTACTAAGTAAGGGTTTATAGTGTATCTTATGGTGATTAACGTGCAGGTTCTTTAACTTTTTCATTTCTGTTGTTTTGTGTTGCAGGTTTGGAGATGGTTATACAATAGTAGTACGTATAGCAGGACCAAATCCAGACCTGAAGCCTGTGGAGGAATTCTTTGAACATGCCTTTCCTGGTGTTGTTCTCAAGGAAAAACATCGCAGCATTCTTCAGTACCAGCTCCCTTCTTTGAAGTCTTCCCTTGCCAGAATATTCAGCATCCTAGCCAAAAACAAAGAACGACTCCGAATCGCAGACTACTCTGTTTCTCAAACAACTCTTGACCAAGTAAGTTATCCAGTAATTGTGAAAAAAAAAGTAAGGTAGATATTTTTTTGCCTGTAAACAGAACGTAAGCCAACCTGATGGTTCAGAGTTAGGTGTCTGTCTGCACAGCCACCAGCCCATATACTGCATGGGTAATGAGAATAGCAAGAGAGAGAACTGTGTGGCTAGAGGCCTGTCTTTCTGTTTTGGTAGTAGTTTTGTTGGGGAGATGAGGAGATGGTAGTTGTTTAACCTCATAGCACATCTGGAGCCATAGTCTTGGAGTCAGTAGTGTAAAGAAGTCCTCTTCCCCACCGTCATATTTCTAATGCCCTTTAATTGCTGTTGTTCAACCCGGCACCAAAGAAAATCACTGTGAAAGAGAGATAGTGGACATGATAATGGTTAATGGTCAGTGACAGAATACATAAGGTTAGTACATGAGTAGAGGACCTAAGTATATAAACTGAGAAAATATATATTAACAGACATTGTTGGGTAATAAAAACATCCATGTCAAACTTGCTGATTTCGTAATGGAGATCATCTTGTGTTTCATACTGTTCATAGGTTCATACTAGGCTATCTGCCCGAGGGCATTTACAAGCCTAGCCCATCGTTTTGTGGCTTACGCCACCCCTTTAGTATGGGGAACTATACCCATTATTTTGCTGTGCCTCTGTCGAGCAGTGACACTGAGGTAATCCCTGGGGTATATCTGCGATCTCCCATCCATTGGTCAAGATTTCTCTTGAACAAGGCCAGCGAGGTGCTCTGCCTCACATGTACCGGGATTTTGTTCCACAGCATAGGGAGTCTTTGGGTGATGAATCTATCCCTCCAGCTCGAGGTTTAAGTCTCCCCCCTTGTGGCTCTGATGGATCTAGATTTTTGAGGTGAAGCATATTCATCAAATCTGGGTTTGACATGGCCTTGTATGTTAGGCAAAGGTCACCTCTGAGCAAGCGGTGGCGACTGAATAGAGCTGGAGTTCTTTCAGTCGGGCAGCATAGGACAGATTTTTGAGACCCTTTATCCTTTTGGTGAGGAACTTTGTGGCCTCTCCAGCTGCTGCAAGTGTCGGGTCAGATACATTCGAATGGGGCATTGTACTCAATCATTGGTCTGATGAGTGATGAGTAAAGGGAGACTATGACCTCCCTTGATCTAGATGAGAATCCCTTCATGATAAGGTGGGCAATGTAGAAGGTCTTCCTGACTACTTTAGCTACATGGGTGTCGAATGACAGACTACTATCAACCTGGGTCCCCAGGTCCCTGATAACTTCTTCTGTGCTCAGTGGATTGCCACCTATTTGGTAGCTAGGGGTAACCTTGTTTTTCTATGACTATGCATTTTGGCATTTAACTTTAGGCCGTGGCTCTGGCACCAGTTATCCGTTTCTGTGAGACCCTTCTGAAGGATATCTGTGTCAGATGTGTTTCTACTATGAGTTTGCAGTCATCTGCAAACTTACCCTCCTGTGTTTGCTTGTACGTAGATGCCAAACAAGAGTGGGCCCAGACTGAGCCCTGTGGAACACCACTTGTGACAGGCTTTGAGTCTGACATGGCGCCAGCAACTCTGACCCTGTGGGTTCTGTCACTCAGCCAGTTTGCAACCCATCTTGATGGGTTAACATTTAAGCTGATGAGTTTTTCAATGATGTGGGGTATTGTATCAAGGCCTTAGCCAGATCGAGGTAGGCTGTATGGACTGCCTTTCCTCATCAATGGCTTTGGTGACTGTTTGAAAAAGTCAACCAAGTTTAAAAGGCATGATCTGCCTTGACAAAGCCAAACTGGGTTGGATCCAAAGTCTGCAAATTCCCTATGTCTTTATTTATGAGGTCCATTATGATCCTCTCCATGGCTTTGCAGATAAGGCTTGTCAAGCTAATGGGCGGTAATTTCCAGGGTCGGTGGAGGCACCGCCTTTGTGAAGTGGGACCACAGTTGCAGTCGCCACTCCTGATCCAGAGGTAAGACTTTGATTAAACAGCTGTCCTAGCTGTGGGTTTAATTCCTCATTGAGTTCGTGGAGCACACAGCCGGGGACACCATCAGGTCCCATGGATGCTGTGTTTTTGCTTTGGAGAGCAGTTCTCACTTGGGCGCTGGAGATGTTTGGGGGCTGCAATCGTTTGGTATAGATATCTCTTCTTTTGGGGGAGGGTTTGCACTGAACCTGTCAGCCAGTATGTTGGCAATGTCTGTAGGATCAGTAATCTTCACATCATTTTGAACTAGTTCTGAGCATATCTGGGAGTTTCCTCCTAGGTTTCTAACATAGCTAAAGAAGGCCTTATGATTGTCTTTTGAGTCTTTAGCTATTTTGCAGTGCTCGAAATTTGCTTTGGATGATTTTATGAGAGCTCTTAGTTTTTTACTTATAGTGATCAAGGGTGTCTTACCTTTTAAGGATTTTGCTCTATCTTGTAGTAGCTTCTCACACTTCCTGTAGGAACAGCAGTGGCCTATTAACAGAAAGCTTCTAAAGGGGATAAAATTACAGGCTGTAACTATGCTGTTCTTATTATCCATTGTATTTTAAGCAATTAAATTTGCACTTCCTGTACCATATGAATGTTTCTCAGAAAGCTGTCTAAAGAACAAAGACATTCTGGATAAGCATCTAGTTTGCATGAGATGTTTATTCAAACTAAAATGATTTGTACCCCATGACATGTAGGTCCTTACAGCTAGATATTAGCATAGTTAAAGCTGTTCTTCCCATGTAGTACATTCCCATTTTAGTGTCTAATATGCTTATTTCACATATGTTCTGTGAGGCAGCATGCATTACTTATATTGATTAATTTTAAATTAACTTTATTTAATAAATACAAGTTTTTAAATCTTTCTGCCTTTGGTTATCTCTCGGACTCTCCATGTATGTGTTTCTTCACTCGTCTTCAGAGGAGGTGTATTAGGGCTTTCATGTGTTCTTCTGTGTAAGACAGTTCTTGCTGCATTAAACCTTTTTTTAGAGAGACAACCTAAGGAGCCTATTTGAGTAACATTTGGTTGTTGTTTTTTATTTTCTAGTGACATTACTGGTTGTGGCAGTTCTTGTTGCCCTTCTGCTTTGAACTTTGATGTACTTGATTTGTTCGGATCAACTGCAAGTGCTTGAAAAAGTCCCACTAACGTGTTCTCCCATAACCACTTATTCCTCACAACACCTTACCATACAAAATTGTGTAGCCTTACCAGAACCCTAACCGTAACCCTAAATCGCCTTTCTCACTTCTTAACCCTAGAATTCCCTTCTCTTTCTCTGTAAACATAAAACCCTCTTCTTGTTCCCTAACCCTAAGACTCCCTTCCCACTCCCTAAACCTAAAATCTCATTCTCAGTCTCTAACTGTAAAACTCCATTCCTGCTCCCTAAGGTTAAAACTCTGTAAACCTAAACCCCACTTTCTGATTGCTGCCCCAATCAGCACTCCCATTTCCTCACCATAACTGTCCATTTACCTCATTCAAACTCAAATAATGTGTTTAAGTAAAATGTGGCAGCCGCTTGCCTGAACCCATATTCGATTTCAGGTATGAGACAAACAGCAGCGTACACGAGCTACAAGAAACCTGTGTCCCTGGCTTCGAGACAGTAGTCTTCGACCGCTTGAATCTGGAGCGCTGGTAGAGCAACCTTCTTACTCCTATACCTGAGGTTCTGTCTGTACAACTTTCCATCTTCCACATGAACAACATTGGACCTTGGTTCAGCTGCTTCATCAACTGCTTCAGCTTCAGACAGCAACCTTTCCCATGACTTTGTTAGTCTTACACTGCATACAACTTGCAGGTAGGGTACTGGTCCACTGTTGTTACCATAATAGCATTTCTCTCTG
This sequence comes from Protopterus annectens, assembly GCF_019279795.1. Taxonomy (NCBI): domain Eukaryota; kingdom Metazoa; phylum Chordata; order Ceratodontiformes; family Protopteridae; genus Protopterus; species Protopterus annectens. The sequence continues at coordinate 266,212,710 of NC_056733.1, forward strand.
ATGATTGTTCTCTGGCATGTCCTTTACTACATATTGATTTTCAAGCATTAGTAGTGTAACTGGAGTAGGTATCTTGCTGTTCAGCCTTCTGCCCATTAATGTTAGAGCTAATGAGAGACTGAGGTCCTGCAGTGAAGTACTTTTGTGTTTCCAAACTTTGAGCTGATAATCCCTTTAGCTCTTGCTACAACATTCTCGTCTATTTTTTTCAGTGTTTGTGGATACAGCTCTAGACTTGTCCGTGTCCATCCAGGTTAAATGGTGTGAGTGTTCTCTGTTTCATTTCAGAATCTTGCCTAAATGCTCTAAATTCCTAACTTTATTACTCTGTACTGTTTTTGACTATGACAACATTATCTCTCACCTGCGTTAAGAATATAAACTTTAGTGTATTAATCATTCTTGGATTTGGTGTCTCTGTCAGTCTAATTATTAAGAGAATTAAAAATAATAATCTAGACATACAAGGTACATGACTTCTTTGAACTAGAACATATCTGTCCCACTATGCTTCCTGAGGACATGCCCAACTGATCCTCTGTGAAGGCATTTGAGGATCACCTGTCTCTCCACTTGTCTACATGAATGGCCATCACATGAGACAAGTGGGTAATGACAGTGATATTTAGAGGGTTTTATAGTCCCCTTCCTCTCCCCTTCCAGACTGCATTTGCTTCCTTTTCCAGATATCCCACTCTGACAGAATGCTTTGTGAAGAACAATCACATCTTTTAAAGCTGTGCTTTTACTCAGGGTTGCATTTTCTAAAGGAAAATGAAACCCTCAGGCCCATCTTTGGTTTGAGCAGCCTAAAGCAGTTCATTTCAAAAGAGCCATACCGCATGGTCATGGTGCAGTCCATCCTTCCAAGTCTGCAAGAAGGAAATTGGATGTGGTTTTTGGGCCTCTAAGATGCTTATCTGCTTATTAGGATTGCAAAGAAATCTTGTAGCTTTCTAAGTTTCCTCATAGGAAACAGCCATTTTGAATTTAAGATACTCCTGTTTGGAATCACCTTTGCCTGCAAGGAGTTTGCCAAACGCACAGCAGTCATGGCAGTGATCCAGTCTTTAGGAACAAACACTGTGATATCCCCAGTCAATGTTCTTTTGCTACAGGATGGGTATTATGACATGTCAAGTATTTCTCTGTTAAAGCAGGATTCTCCTAACTCAGTTGCTTGGGGGTCTGTCAGATTCTACAAAACTATTCTTTTCTTATATCTCTTTTTTTCAGGGTCTTAGGGCATATGGCAACTTCCATTTACGTGCTACCCAGCTGCCTGGTTTCATATTAGAGCCTTACAGTGGACTGTCAAGAGTTCATAGGAATTAGTTCCTACACCTGTAGACTACCAGTAAGAATTTCCAGAAAATGTATCAATCATCTCAGGTGATGGATTTGTGAGGCCACCCTGAATCTGGACATACCCTTCCAAGCACAGACCCCAGATGTGATGGTCAGTATGGATGTTTCTGCTGTAGGTTGCAGGGCCATTATCAATAGCAGATAGTCTAAGCGACAAAGTTGCAGAGTTCTGTTTGTACATCGGTGTTCTAGATATAAGGGTGGTCCTTCTGACCTTGGAGGCATTTCAGGACACCCTCCTTCAAGGTGCTAGTGACATTCACTCTGGCACAGTGGTTGTGGTATGGCATATCAGTAAACAAAGGGGAACCAGTTCCTGCAATGTATGTCAGAGAGGCCTTGAGTGTTTTGGAGTGGGCTTTTGCAGCAAATCGCCATTTCTTTGCCAGCAATATCCTGGGATAAGCCAATTCCCTAGTGGACAGACTCAACTATTGCTTCTGGCCTGATGCCTTATTAGTGGTCAGTTAGCTTTGACTCTGCTCTGGCACTGAGGAAGCTTTGTCATAACTTCTTCACATCATCAGCCAATACCAAATGCAGCAGTGTCTTCTCCCATATTGTTTCTTCTGGGTGGATGGTGCAGATGCAGGTCTCCTTTACTTCCTTCCCATTATTACTCCTTATTGCCATGTTCCTGGAGAAGGCCAGGATACACAAAGCTAAAGTCATTTTGCTGGCTGCTGTTTGAGCCCCAGCAAGTGTGGTTTCCCTTGCTATGACCTCACCTTCTAGACAAGCCAGCCAGGTGCCTCCAGCTAGGTCAACTGGCTGCCTGGGCAAAAGGCCAGGGCCCGCCCCCACCACACCACCTGGCACACCCCACCTAGTCTCTACCTACACCAAATAACACCTATAAATGAAGCAGTACAGCGCGAGCCAGACCGGCCGCCCTGGATGCCTATGCCTAAGGCCGGCTATGGGTGCCTCTTATCTCACCCTTCTGGCAAGCCACACCTAGACTTTCACTCTCTATGCCTAACTGCATGATGTCTCTAATTCCAATGTAGAGATCCTTCTTATCAGGCAGGGAGGGTAGCTCTGCTCAGAAAGCCAACACCAAGAAGACTTAAAAAAGTAAGTGGACTTGTTTTTTCATTAGATAATTGTCATCAGGGCTCAGATTATTTGTCCAAAATTTCTTTAATTAAAAAAAAAAAACGTGTAAAACATTTCCAAATGGCACTTTTCTCTTGCATTGTTCAGTAAGTTAGCCATTTCTACCTTAGAAAATGTAATGCAGCCATCATTTTAATCAGCTGTAACCACAGATGTCAGGATTGTACATTGGAGATGTTGTTGATTGCTGTTACTTCAGCCAGAGAATTTCATAACTACAAGACTTGTCTCATCATCTGTCCAATGTGGTGTTCACAAAGACCGTATGTCCGTCAGAACAAAGCCAATCAATTTGCCAGTGTTCTTTCCAGATTATTCCAGTAAAGGAATTTGCACTGTATGGATGTTTGTCTTCCTTATGTTAAGAAAAAATGTACAGACAACTCAGATTTTTTCTTAACAGAAAGGAGACAGTAAGAAATGACTGACGTTTTTGTATTATGTTACAGAAAGAGCTTAGGTGCCAAAGTGTCAAAATCAACTTTGTGTTTATGGCTTTGGAATTGCATAAGACTTTGCTATGATAAGCACAACAAAACATTTGTCTACTGAGCACAGGGGCCACTCTATCATTTTACAGGATACTGTTAACTGAATGTGATTTCTAGATCCAGGTTCCCTTTCGGTACCACCATTATTTGAATTCCTTCATAAAGATCTGGTAAAGAGGTTTAGCTTGGAATTTGGTTATGCTGGTAAATGGGAAGAAACTTTAATCCTAGATATGAAAGTTACATAGTTACAGTACGTTCATAGGTTCTTAGGTAGGTACTAGGCTATCTGCCCTGAAGGCATTTATAAGCCTAGCTGGAATGTGTTGACTTTCGCCGCCCCTTTAGATTAGTTCCCTGTGCCTCTGTCCAGCAGAGCCATTGAAGTGATCCCCAAGGTAAACTTTCTGTTTCCCATCCACTCATTAAGGTTTCTCTTGAAGAGGGTTAGCGAGGAGCTCTGCCTAATGTAGATTGGATTCTTGTTCCAGAGCATGGGAAGTCTCTGGGACAGGAATCTGTCCCTCTAGCACATCCTATTTATTGTTGTGGTGAGGTTTAGATCCTTGGAGCGTGTGGCTCGAGGGGATATGGTTTTCTTTAGGTGGAGCATGTCCATTAATTCTGGGTTGAACATGGCCTTGTATGTCAGGCAGAGATCACCTCTGAGTAGGCGATATGCAACCGAGTACAGCTGGAGTTTCTTCAGTCGAGCTGAATAGGGCATCTGCTTGAGGCCAGTGATCCTCTTGGTGAGGTACTTCTGTGGTCTTTCCAGTTGTTGCAGGTGTCTTGTAAGGTACATCCCAAATGGGGCATTGTACTCTATGATGGGTCTGATGAGTGATGCATAGAGGGGCCCAATGACCTCTTTCGATCTGGATGCAAACCCTTTTGTGATTAGGTGGGCCACATAGAAGGATTTTCTAACCACTTTGGCAATGTTATTATCACAGGAGAGGTTACTGTCTACTTGGGTCCCCAGATCCCTTATTACATCTTCAGTATTTAGGAGGCTACCACCTATGTGGTAGTTTGTGGGTACTTTGTTTTTTCCAAAGGGGATGACTATGCACTTTTTGGCATTTAGCTTGAGGCCATGGTTTTGACACCAGGTATCTGTCTCAGTGAGACAGACCCTTTTGGAGGATGTCTGTGTCAGCCGGAGAGTCAGTTATAGCCCCTAGTTCGCAGTCGTCTGTGAACTTGGTCAGCCATAGTCCTCCTGTGCTTGCCTGTACCTCTGAGAAGTATATGCCAAACAGGAGGGGTCCTAGGACTGAGCCCTGGGGAACGCCACTTGTAACCGGTTTAGAGTCAGACCTAGCTCACACAGCTCTTACCATGTGGGTTCTGTCCATGAGCCAGTTGGCAACCCATCTCATGACGTAGGGGTTTATGTTCAGGCAGGTGAGCTTGTTCATAATACCTGAGTGGGGAATGGTGTTGAAGGCCTTTGCAAGGTTTAGGTAGGCTGTGTGGACCACCTTTCCCTCGTCTATAGCCTTGGTAACTGTCTCAAAGAAGTCCACTAGGTTTAGGAGGCATGATCTGCCCTTAACAAAGCCGAACTGGGTAGGGTCCAGTGTTTGGAGGTTTCCAATGCCTCTGTTAATGAGATCCATGATGATGCCCTCCATAGCTTTGCAGACCAAGCTAGTCAGGCTTATAGGGCGATAGTTCCTGGGGTCTGTTGTGACTCCACAGCCTGTGGAGAGGCTGAGTTTAAACAGTATGTTTAGGTGAGGGGTTAGTTTATCTTATTGATGCTGTGTTTTTGGCTTTGGAGAGGGCTGTTTTAACCTGAGTGCCTGATTTCAGGGGCACTACATTCTTCTGGTATAGATGTCCTTCATGGATGCATCTGCAGTCATAACAAATGGGTTGGTCAATAACTGTTTAACTGGGGAAACAAATACCTCATAAAGATTTCCTCTTACTGTTTAGACCACGCTGAACAGTTTTAAAAAAAAAAAAAAAGACCGATTTCAAGGTCCTCAATCTTCCAGAATCCCCATGACTACTACTGAGGCTCCTGCTACCTTACCTGAATCAGCCTCAGAAATTTTGCCTACAACTGTGGTTCCTACTGATTTATCAGACACCATCCCTTTGGATATCTCTAAAGCAGCCAAATCAGCTAAATCAGTGCCTGTTAAACCACCCTCACTCAGGCCCACTTCTAGTTCACAAATGCTTACTCTGGCAGAAGATTTAATATCCTTAATTAGGGATCCAATCTCACCCCAGACAGGGCCTCTCAGCCCCAGAAAAGAGACCTAGAGCAGAGCCCCGAGCCTGTGTCCTCTCGGATGATGACTCAGACATTACAGACCGCCCAGAGCCTTTTTTCCAATTATGAAGATTCAGATGCTGAAGAATCCATCCCAGCTGCCTCACATGCCATGAGAGAACAATTCCAATGGCAGGGACAAGATTTCTCAGAGTCAAGAAAAGCTATACCTCCTGTCCTGTCTGTTGTGGGACGATGCATTTAATGATGTCTGCACTGCACCTGATTCTTTACCTCCAGCCCCTGCCAAACCAGATAGATTTTACAGGGTGCCAGACACTCATCACCACCTAGATCCAATACCAAGAGTTTATGCTTGATCAGTTAATTAAAAAGCTGACTTCTGATGAATCTGTAGATAAGAAATATATATTAGAAATGGAGAATAACATCCAACAGGTTAGTAACCATTCTTTAAAATGTGGCTATGATGCACTGGAGGCTTCATTTAGATCAGCCATGACTGGCACAGTGATAAGAAGGCATGCATGGTTGAAAGAACAGGTCTTACCGGATCATGTTAAAGCTAAGCTATTGGATGCTCCTATGGATAAGGCCAGTCTGTTTGGGGAACCTGCCCAGCAGGTAATGAAGAAAATGGAAGAGAAGGCAAAATCTGTACAAACAGTTAAAGATTTCCTACAGGTTAGCCCCCAGGTTTAGCAGGGAACTAGCCTGCCAAAATTGGTCCTTTCCTGACTCCACAAGATCACAAAGGGCAGGAACAGACCTAGGGGCAGGCCAGGAATCAATCCAGAGACACAACCACTGCCACTGCAACAGGACAAACACAGAGCAAATAGCAGCACCATTAGAAAAATTGGCACTATATCACAAAAGACAAGTGGATTTTGCAAACCATAGACCAAGCTACCGGTTCCACTTCCACACTTTACCAGTAAAAGAGGAATGCCAAACCTGCCCCAAATCAAAAATAGAAGCCCTGCACCAGATAGCGGAATTAATAAAGATGAGAGCTGTGGAAAGAGTACCAATAACAGAACAGGTCCATCTTAAACACATACATCATCGTCCCAAAATTCAAAATGCTGACCCTACAGCAACTTCTTCCCATACTGGGCGATCTCAAGGAGGCATACCTGCACCAAATTGCAGAAGATACCTCAGATTTCTTGCAGGATCAGAGCATTATCAATTCTCAGCATTGCCCTTTGGCTTATCTACGTATTCACAAAATGCCTGGCATCAGTAATTGCTCACTGCAGAGTACAGGGAATTCAAATTTATCCATACCTGGACGACTGCCTGTTACAAGCGGACAACAAAAGCAAGCTGACAACAGATTTACAAAGGGTCATTTACTTGCTACAAGCCCTGGGATACACAGTCAATTTACAAAAGTCAAGGCTGATACCATCCCAGACAAGAACCTTCTTGGGCGCGGAATTGGACACAGTAAAACAGATGGCATTCCTAACTGCAGAAAAACAAAAGGAGCTCCCTCTTTACTTCTTGGCATTAACAAAGCAGAACAAACTAACAGCAAGAAAAGTTCTGCAGGCCTTGGGCTTCATGGCATCATGCATAATCTTGGTCCCACATGCCAGACTGCATATGAGAAAGTTACAGTGGTACCTAAAGAATTTATGGTCTCAACACAGGCACAGCTTAGAAACAGAAATACCACTAATCCCATGCTTAAAACAGGAGTTCCTATGGTGGGCTTGGGCATGCCAGTCAAACCCAGGCTTACCCTTCCACAACTTTCGAGCAAACCAAACCATTCAGACATAGGATGGGGGCGCACAAAGGACTGTGGACTCAGGACCAGCTGCACCTGCACATAAACCAAAAAGAAATGCTGGCAGTAAAACTGGCAATCCTAAAATTCAGACCATTCCTCAAAGAAGGCCATTTGATAATAAGGACAGACAACACCACAGTCATGTGGTACATCAACAAACAGGGAGTATGCAGAATGAAATCTGGCTCTCAGCTACAACATCCAGTTACAGGCAATATTTGGAACACCCTAGCAGACATTTTAAGCAGAACCACCTCGGATGCTCACGAATGGATGCTACACCCGGACATCTTCAAGGCCATCACAAAGAAATGGGGAATGCCTCAAATAGATCTATTCTTCCCCACAAAATCAACAGCTCAAAAAATTCTGCACAAGGACATTCCACCCACTTGCATGGAAGGTGGACTCTATCCTTCACCTGGAAAGGCCTGACAGCATATGCATTTCCACCTCTTCCCTTGATGCACAAGGTACTACTGAAAATCAAAGAGGAACGCCCAAGGATAATTCTGATAGCTCCGAACTGGCCAAGACAACACTGGTACCCATTGCTGAGGAGCATGTCTCGGGAGAAAATGTGGTCAATACCCCTGATGCCTCTGATGTTAACTCAGAACAACTACAACATCATACATCCAAACCTAAAAACCTTGCAACTGACTGCCTGGAACATCACATAGCAGTAACTAACCCAGACCTTTCACAAAGGGTTAAAGACATCATCTTTGAAGCCCGCAGACCTTCAACAAGAAGGAACTATGCAGGAAAATGGAAAAGGTTCGTCATTTGGAGTACTGAAAGAGGAAACATAGATATTGCTAACATTCTGGAGTACTTGGCAGAGCTTCTACATACAGGCCTGTCCTATTCCTCCATCAAGATACATGCATCAGCTATTTCAGCAGAATACAGCTTTGATCCTCCTGTCTTTTCACACCCTCTACTCAGGCAGTTCCTCAGAGGGATCAAGAATGTAAAACCTCCTAGGAAACCACCATTACCAGCATGGGACTTGAATTTTGTACTAGAAAAGTTGACTTGAACCAGCAGCAACAGCAGATCTACAACACCTGTCATGGAAAACTGCTTTCCTACTGGCTATTACTTCAGCAAGGAGGGTTTCGGAACTACAGGCCTTAATGGCAGTGCAACCCTTCCTAATCTTCCATCAAGATAGGGTGTCCATGACCTGATCAGGTGTAAACGACCTGAGACGTACCTCCTTGGACTACATGAAAAGAGACATTGAGGAGCTCTCTGATTATGTAGCCCAGGCAGGTATGACCCTGACCTTGAGCAGTATCCTACCTTCACCAAGAATGATGCCACAATACAGAGATAAGATGATCAGCTTTAACAATTGGCTTAAACATTGGTGTCATTCAAAGGGGATCCAGTGTCTGTCTGCCTGGGATGACATGCTGGACAAGCCACGCAAGTAAGGGACTGCTTGCACCTGTCACCCTGGGATTCCGGATATTGGCAAAGGCTCTTGCCACCCCATAGTGCCTTTTTAGGCAAGGCTCAAATTCTAAACCTACCACCCTAGAACACAAAAAGGAAAAAACTAAGGGTAATGCTGCTCAATGCCAGAAGTCTAAATCACAAAATGCACAGGCCCTTCTCAGTATGGAGAACATCGATGTCTGTGCTGTGACAGGAACCTGGTTCAAGGCTCCTGAGAGCACCCCAGCTATCAGGTTTTACCTCATATCATGCATTCCGCCCCAAAATCCGGACAATATATCCATATTCATCAAGGACACCCACACCTCAAGACTGATACGATGCATCGGAGACCATCCAGGTGCAATTAACCATAGGCAAGACTGCTCTGCAAATTGTAGCATGTTACAGGCCACCCTCACAAACTCAGGAACCTCACATGGCCTTCCTGAAAACACTAGAGGGATAAATGTATCACCAAACACCATCATACTAGGTGACTTCAATTACCCTAATATAGACTGGGAACACTACTCAAGCCCAAACACCCTAGCCCAAAAGTTCCTGGAATTCATAAACTCAAATGCCATGGAACAACTAGTCACCATCCCCACAAGAGGAGATAACATACTTGATCTCATCATCACGAACATGGGAGCACAATGTTCAACACCAGAGGTGTACCCTCACTGGTGAGATCAGACCACAAACTAATCTCGCTGGAGGTCCTCATCCCACCCCCACCTGAAATAAAAAGACCACAGTAAAGAACTTCTCAAAAGCCGACTTCACACTTCTAAAGACTAGTGTGGTCTCAAACAGTACTCAAGCCGCTGAATCACTTACAAATGCCTTCTACCAGCACCTGCAGGACTGCATGGATAAGGCAATCCCAAGCAAAACAAAGACTCTTTGTACCAAGGGGCAGCGCCCAGTCTGGTGGACCCCAGCCATAAACAAACTCTACAACAAAAGGAGGAAGCTACTACAAGATAGAGCAAAATCCTTAAAAGGTAAGACACCCTTGATCACTATAAGTAAAAACTAAGAGCTCTCATAAAATCATCCAAAGCAAATTTCGAGAGAAAAATAGCTAAAGACTCAAAAGACAATCATAAGGCCTTCTTTAGCTATGTTAGAAACCTGGGAGGAAACTCCCAGATATGCTCAGAGCTAGTTCAAAATGATGTGAAGATTACTGATCCTACAGACATTGCCAACATACTGGCTGACAGGTTCAGTGCAAACTTGTCCCTCCCCAAAAGGAGAGATATCTATACCAAACAATTGCAGCCCCCAAACATCTCCAGCCCAAGTGAGAACTGCTCTCTCCAAAGCAAAAAACACAGCATCCATGGGACCTGATGGTGTCCCCGGCTGTGTGCTCCATGAACTCAATGAGGAATTAAACCCACAGCTAGGACAGCTGTTTAATCAAAGTCTTACCTCTGGATCCAGGAGTGGCGCACTGCAACTGTGGTACCACTTCACAAAGGCGGTGCCTCCACCGACCCTGGAAATTACCGCCCATTAGCTTGACAAGCCTTATCTGCAAAGCCATGGAGAGGATCATAATGGACCTCATAAATAAAGACATAGGAATTTGCAGACTTTGGATCCAACCCAGTTTGGCTTTGTCAAAGGCAGATCATGCCTTTTAAACTTGGTTGACTTTTTCAAACAGTCACCAAAGCCATTGATGAGGGAAAGGCAGTCCATACAGCCTACCTCGATCTGGCTAAGGCCTTCGATACAATACCCCACTGGTATCATTGAAAACTCATCAGCTTAAATGTCAACCCATACATCACAAGATGGGTTGCAAACTGGCTGAGTGACAGAACCCACAGGGTCAGAGTTGCTGGCGCCATGTCAGACTCAAAGCCTGTCACAAGTGGTGTCCCACAGGGCTCAGTCCTGGGCCCACTCTTGTTTGGCATCTACTTTTCCAAGTACAAGCAAACACAGGAGGGTTATGGCTGACAAAGTTTGCAGATGACTGCAAACTGGCCATAGTAGAAAACACATCTGATACAGATATCCTTCAGAAGGGTCTCACAGAAACGGATAACTGGTGCCAGAGCCACGGCCTAAAGTTAAATGCCAAAATGCATAGTCATACCCTTCGGAAAAACAAGGTTACCCTAGCTACCAAATAGGTGGCAATCCACTGAGCACAGAAGAAGTTATCAGGGACCTGGGGACCCAGGTTGATAGTAGTCTGTCATTCGACACCCATGTAGCTAAAGTAGTTAGGAAGACCTTCTACATTGCCCACCTTATCATGAAGGGATTCTCATCTAGATCAAGGAGGTCATAGTCTCCCTTTACTCATCACTCATCAGACCAATGATTGAGTACAATGCCCCATTCGGAATGTATCTGACCCGACACTTGCAGCAGCTGGAGAGGCCACAAAAGTTCCTCACCAAAAGGATAAATGGTCTCAAAATCTGTCCTATGCTGCCCGACTGAAAGAACTCCAGCTCTATTCAGTCGCATCAGCTTGCTCAGAGGTGACCTTTGCCTAACATACAAGGCCATGTCAAACCCAGATTTGATGAATATGCTTCACCTCAAAAATCTAGATCCATCAGAGCCACAAGGGCGGAGACTTAAACCTTGACACGGCTATTAATAGGAATAGATTCATCACCCAAAGACTCCTATGCTGTGGAACAAAACATGTGAGGCAGAGCACTGGCCTTGTTCAAGAGAAATCTTGACCAATGGATGGGAGATCACAGATATACCCCAGGGATAACCTCAGTGTCACTGCTCGACAGAGGCACAGCAAAATAATGGGTATAGTTCCCCATACTAAAGGGGTGGCGTAAGCCACAAAACGATGGGCTAGGCTTGCAAATGCCCTCGGGCAGATAGCCTAGTATGAACCTATAAACCTATAAACCTATGAGGACTAATCCTACATTTATGCCTAAGGTGGTATCCAGAGTGTCTTTAAACCAGGCAATCCACCTACCTACCTTCTTTCCCAATCCACAAAACAGAGGTGAAAGAATAATGCATACCTTGGATGTACATAGACAATTACGCTACTACCTGGACAGAACCAAAGGTAACAGAAAAACTGACCAGCTCTTTGTAGCCTATGCAACAGGAAGGGAAGGAAAAGCAATTTCCAAACAGACAATCTCCAAATGGATAGGAAATTGCATAAGATTCTGTTACTCCTACCATGGAAAACCAATTCCACAGAACATAACACCTCACTCTACAAGGGCTACAGCCACTACCACAGCTTTCTTAAGAGGAGTGGCAACCAAGGACATTATTGAGGCGGCTACTTGGACCTCCGTGCATACATTTGCCAAGCATTATAATTTACCTCTATATTCTAGATCCCGAGCAGGGTTTGCCACTGCTGTACTGCAAGGGATCCTGACTACACCGTACATTTTATTCCTCCTCCCTAGTTTGGCTATGGTATTCGACTGCAGATGCATCCATGAAGGACATAGTACAGTTTTGTACCTACCATAAATGTAGATGTCTCCCTCCTTCCCTCTGAGGTACTCCTAGGTATTTAGGTATTTACCCTCCTAATAGCTAGCTGGGGTCTCTTATGGTGTATTTGTTTGTATATATGTACATACATGTTTATTTTTGTGTTTGCCTTCCACTATTTTGGAAACATTGGCATTTATCCAAAATTTAGCTTTCCAAGAGGGCAATTGGCATCTGGGGCAAACACTGAGGCGCCGGCGCCGGGATGATGCCTTTTATACAAGACCAGAGAGATGACGCTGCGTGTGAAGTGCTGCACAGCGCCGACCTGAGACTGGAACTGTCGCCGACCAAGGGGGCTGCCTGACGACAGGACAACCCATTTGTTATGACTGCAGATGCTATCACATCTACTTTTATGGTAGGTACAAAACTGTACTTTATGGGCCCTTTTGGGGGTGGGGGGGGGGGTGAAGTTTTCACTGAACCTGTCTGCCAGAATGTTGGCAATATCAGTCGGTTCAGTGTATTTAGATCTGAGAGTTTCCACTTAGGTTCTTGACATAGCTAAAGAATGCCTTTGGAGTCCATGGCAATTTTTCTTGCGCCCTGGATGATTTTATGAGGGATCATAGTTTCTTGCAGATACTGATCAGGGATGTCTTCCCTCCTTCTATTGTATAGCTTGTTTATAGCAGGCAGGGTCCATCAGACTGGTTTTTCTTGGAGGAGTGAGTCTTGGTTTTGTTTGGGATAGCACGATCCATGCATTCTTGTAGGTCAGAGAGTGCATTAGTAAAGGATTTTTGCAGCTTGACAGTGTTATCCTTTAGCAAGGGGGGCTTTGAAACTTCCCACCTCGGTCTTAAGTAATGTGAAGTTTGCTTTTGAAAAGTTTTTCACAGTGGTTTCTTTGACCAGGGGTGGTGGCAGAATGTGGATATCCAGAGTGATTAGTTTATGGTCAGATCTAACCAGTGAGGGGTTGACCTCTGGTGTGGAACACCAGTTGCCCATGTTGGTGATGACCAGGTCCAATATGTTGTCACCACTGGTGGGAATGTTGACCAGCTGATCCAGGGCGTTTGAGTTTATAAAGTCTAGGAAATGTTGGGCAAGGGAGTTTGTACTTGAGTAGTTCTCCCAGTTAATGTTTGGGTAATTGAAATCACCCAATGTCAGGGTGTTTGGCAGGACCTTTATGTTTCTCAGTGTTTCCAGGAATGTGGAGTGGGGGTCCTGGGACATGGTGGGTGATCTGTAGCAAGCTATAATTTGAATAGCAGTTTTGCCCATTGTTAGTTGCACGTGGATGATCTCTGAAGCATCGTGCTGTGCCACTAACCTGGAGGTGTGGGTATCCTTGATGAATATGGATACTTCCCCGCCTTTTGTATTTCAGTCTGGATTTTGTGGCCGAAATGTATGGTATGAGTTGTAGCCTGGTAGTGCTGGGGTGCTCTCTGGAGCCTTAAACCAGGTTTCTGTTACTGCACATATATCGATTTTCTCCATACTGAAGAGTGCCTCGAGTGCATGCATTTTGAGGTTTAGACTTCTAGCATTGAGTAGCATTACCCTCAGTTTTTTGCAAATTCACAGTCTTTGACTTGATTCTTTAACTCAGTAACATAAGGAGCTATAGTCCCTTTAGGGCCTTGTATAATTGTAAAGAAAAAATGTCAAGTTCTTTTAGGCCAGTCTTAAGTCTAAAACTTGTAAGTGCTCCTACTTTGTCTTTCTCCTTTTTTTTAGGAAAGTGAATGTTAAAAAAATCTTTAAGGTTTTTCAGCGAAAAGACAAACAGAAAAGAAAAACTTTTCCAGGGGTGCAGAAAGAACCCTACTACTTGTGTTAAGGGGAGAGGAAAAATACCATGTTTCTCCAATGTGGTATTTTGCGATTAAGAGACATATTAGTCACAATTATATAAGACCTCATTTTCATCTAATTTGTATATTTCTGAGTCACTGTTCACCTATCTGCACCTGTGGTAGTTATTACTGCAGTAGTTAATAGCAGAGGCCACATAGTGTTAGCACAGACACCCCCTGTTTATTCACTCTCCCACACACAGTGTACACATTCAAACACATAAAGACACACACAGTCACACACCACATACCTCATGCCTGTCACTGTGTTGTAAGAATATCCCTGATGTCTCTTTTTTTCAGTCAATCTGTCCCTGATTTTGTCGCACCTTTAATTTTGGCTCTCTTTACGTTTTGTAATATGAGTTTGAGAGGTATGCTTGTTATTCCCTCACCCTCATGCAACAAGGAACTGTTGCAGGCATTGCATAATGCCCAAGATCCGCAATATGACCTTTTTCAAAACTTATATTTTTAGTTCCTCACATTCCTGGTATCCACTGGTGGTGCAGAGGAGTAATGTCCTCTGTGGAGGGGTGGTAACGTACAGGGTAGGAATCCCTTTTAGTGCCTTTCTGGTGCACTACTTGTAATAGTAACCCTGGTATCTAGTGATTCTCTGCAACATTGTTCTTTAAATTTTTAAGTAAGTGCCTTTAAGACACGCTACATAGAATATCTCTGGTGTCTCGTGTTTCCCCTGACCCACATCTGCAGTGTTCTTCCTGGTGTCTAGTGTTTTCCCCATCCCAGTTATGTGCAAGTACCATTACAGCATGAAAAGTTTTCCATGGTGTCTATTGTTCCACCAGCCGACATAGTTAAGAATAATCCTTGTGGCTGGTGTTCCTCCTAACTCATGTAGTTAAAGTAAACCATGGTGGTTAGTGTTCCCTTTGACCCATGTAGTTAGAGTAATCCCTGGAGGCTAGTATCTCATCTCCCTGACTTAGTGCTGCAGGCTTTGCTCATTACTCTAGAGGAGTGTGGAGGTATGACATTCACCCCAACCCACAGACACACACACAGTCACACATTGTTTACACACACACACTCACACACACACACACTCACACTCACACACAGACACACACACACACTCACACACACACACACACACACACACACACACACACACACACACACACACACACACACACACACACACACACACACACACACACACACACACACACACAAAGCCCCCTCCCCACTGGATTGCACTCATTCATTTACCCATAAACACAAGCACACACAAACGCCTCTAACCTACCATGTCACTATCTCCCTACCGCTACTTCCCAGGCAGGAGCATAACCTCTCACATACACCATTTCACACACTCCCTGGCACTGATTGACCAGTAAACTTCCCAGCACGTATCTGCATTGCAGTGGATGAATATGAACAATTATTGCAAGTGGCCAGAAGCAAATGCCTCACTCTAGGCAGTTCTGAGGGGAGAGCACATGGCTAATTCGCATATGTCACTCCCCCCAGACTGCCTCATTAGGATTTATAATGGCTGCAGAGGCAGCCCACTGCACTGCTGTATGTCTTCTTGTTGCAGCACCATAGTAGGGTTGTCTCTGAATGAGACATGGTTACACAGAGGTGTACATGTCTTCGCAACTATTCTGAATGAGCTCTTTTACCTTCTCAGCTGTTTCACTTGCACTGATTAACAAATAACATTTCTGGATCCAGAATTTTCAGTTTTCTAGTCATTTGTTTTGCAGAGGGAGAATTGTTGACAGTTTAATTTGGAGCTTTTTTTCTGTAAGTTCTGTTTGTTTTTCTGGAAACAAATTTACGTCTTCACTTTTATAGATGTATTTCCCATGTTCTAACACTGTGCAGCATATGTTAGCATGCACTGTGAGCAACACAGTCATTGCAGATGAGTGTTTACCTACATGAGGTGTTTATTCATAAAGATTTGCTAGAAGGATCTTTACCACTTGACATGCAACTCATCATATCTAGGTTTTAACGTATGTAAGTCTTACATCCCGTATACTACACTGCATTTCATATGCATTAACTTGAAGTTCCCTGTCCCATATGTCATAGCAATGAAGCATAAACATAGCTGCAAATTTCCCTGTTTATTTCTTACCTAATGCTTGACAGAAGTTTGATAATTTATTGTCTAAAGTCTATCCTTTACAACATATGTACTTAGAGTATTTCTTAAACCGTATTCAGACAGAATATTCTTGAAAACATGCTTTGATTTCTTTCCAGATTGTAGACCAGATTGATTACTTAACTCGGCTTTGATTTTAATTATTAATACATTACAGAAATATGATACAGTTTCACACCTGCCCTCTTTCTACTACAACTCAAGGTTATAATTACCAGTATATTTTATTTATCGTATTTACATTGTAGAGTAGATGGTTGAACTGTACCAAAGTTACTTGCAGATTCAGCTTAGTTACAGTATCTGTAATGCAGAAATAAAATATTATACTGCAGAGTGTATGAAAAACTGAGGGTTGATTGACTGTATTACATATTCAGTTTGCAGAAGAAATGCAGTACAGTTCAAGTAAGCAAAACATTTGTATAGTAACTCATATTTATAGAGGAAAGGAAGGCATAATTGTATGAATATCTGAGTGAGTCTACAGTGCAGTGGGTTAGAGTCCTAACTGCATTGCACCCCAACTAGTTAGAATTGACACTAGAGGATAGGGCCAGGGTGGATGGGACTGAGGATCAGTACTTTGTTAGCAGTCCCACAGGAAGGAGTCGGGTCACTTGTACTCCAGTAGTGTCATCTAGAGGAGGGCCCAGAAGTGTGCTACATATGTATAAGTAATTAAGAGATGGAGCCCAGCCAGGGATTGCTGTGCAGCCCTGCTGAGGCTTCCCCCCATCCTTGGTGTAGCAGGACATTATATGTGCCTGCTGTGGCATACTTTGGGGGGGGTGGCACAGAAGACTCCCTGCCATATCTTTCAACCTCTTAGAGCAAGAAGTCTGGACAAAGCAGTAAATAAAAGTGGTACAAAGGCCCAAAATAGGGACAATTTTTAAATATTGCTCTTACAAACTTAGTCTTTAGTAATTTGCTAAAAATTTGCCAGAAAAACACAATTTTATGAAAAATGGACCAAAAATATGAGGCAAAAATCTGGAAATTCTGCGAAAATCTGTACAGGTGAGAGGTATGCTCCCTGCAGGTTTTTGGTTGTGGTCACTGGATCCCCTCACACTCTTTTGCTCCTGTGATGTAGAGTGAGGAGGAGGAGGGAGGAATGGTCATTTCAGGAGATGATGTTTTATAGTTGTGGAAGAATGGGGGCAGAATAATTAAGGAAAATATCTGTAGTTTTGATTAAAGCAGACTGTAATTAAAAACGCCATTGTGGACAGCTTTATGGCAGTAGATTAAAGCGTGGTTTTAATGATCACTTTCACTGTGTAAACACATATATTTAAGGGATATATTTGTTTCTACTTTTTTGACAGTCTCAGGAATGTGTGGCTGTATAACAACCTAACTTCTTGTATTGATCGTCATTCATTTAGCAAGTTGCTTTTTGGGTTTGGATTTTCTGTGTTTATGTGGCTCTCTTCACACAGTGTCTGTCCAGCAGGCATCATTTGTCCATGTGATATGGGTGTTCACACTGCTGCTTACTTAGGTGTCAGTAATCTGTGCTACTCATCTCCTTCTCCAACAGTATAGCTTGGTTCACATAGTTGTCTCCCCAAGTGCTACATTTCACTGTTGCATACTTCAGACCGTTGTCTCCATGCAGTACTACGTGTCAATGTTCTGGGCTACAAGTAGTACTCTTTTTTTTTTTTCAGGACTACCACTTTGTCAGTGTTTTATTCTGCAAGTGGACACATCCGTATTATGTGTCATCATGTCTTGTTTTAAATAATTATTCCAAGTAGTGCCAACAGAGGGCTACACCATCTCCTACCTCAAAAAAGTTATTTTCAAACAATTGTACCAGAATGTCACTCTTCTGAGCTTCTATTGCTTAACACCACATTTGTTGCCAGAAGTCAGTGCAGAATGTGACAAATTGCATTTTTTGTATGATGTTATCAAAAGATGTTCCTGTTTGGTGTTGCAGGCTGATGTCCCTTTGCAATCCATGCATTAAAACTATTTTAACAGCATATGAATTTGCAAAGTAACAGACTCGCATTGTGCATTTTAATTGATTAAGTAATGTGGCACATTTACTAAATTGTTGATTTGTATTCTACTCATAAGTGTGTCCAGATTATCATTTTCTTTGTTAATGGATATAGGAATGCAAGAGGCTTGTTTTTTTTTTTAGTTCTTTTGTCTTTTTTCTTGCTTGTTGACCATTACTTCCCTCCTCCTCATCACTGTGAAAGCATTTATTCACTCCTTATCACAAGGGAAAGAGCACGTTGTGGAGTGGCTATCATCCAGACTCCCATGAGGTGTTTCCTTTTCCTGGCCTTAACCCTTTCTACTGGCAGCTGAAATGCACACATAGGAGGGGTCACTGTGCCTTCTGTTGTCATCGTAGGAGGCTAGCATGCACACATGGATTGTCAGTGCCATGCCGTTGTCCCTAGCACATATTTTGCATGTCCTCTTTGACCAGCAGATGCTAGTATTGGAATGGCCAGTCAGCTTCCATCTCTCTTAAGAATGGTGAGCTGATAACAGCTGCTCACTTCCACTGATCCAGGATGTGGGTTGCTAGCCAGTCTTTTGTTGTGTGAGTCATGGTTTGCATCCCAAGCCATGGCTAATATGTATTTTTGAGCTTTAACTACATTGGTTGCTTTTGCATCCATGATATTATAATGACCCATCATGTTGTAATTAAACAATAAACTGCAGCTTTGTTTGAGGATTGCTTACACCTTGGTGAGTTGATTTAACTATATGAAAAGTGAATGAACTCTTTATAACCTGCATTGGATAGTATTTTAAATGTACAGATTGTCCCAGATTCAAAATCTTTTCTATTAATATTTATTTGTATATATAATATTTTTCACTTGCTGTTTTTTGTTTTGTTTTTGTTTTTTTATTATTTTTATTTTTTGTATGATTTGGGCACAGTCCTGGTGCAGTTTTTTTCAGCATTTTGCAGTCTCATGCAGATCACAGTCCAGTACATGGTGAATCTGACATGGATGTTTGTGATCTAGAAACATTAGTTATAAAACCTGAGTAGAAAGATAAGTTCTTAGTAGCTATAAAAACAACATGAATCTATAATTATGAAATAATGTTTTTAAAGACACTGAAATCAAATTGGTGATTTTTTATTAACTGGCACAGCTAACTGCTGTATTTTTTTCTTTAGCTCTTCCTAGAGTAATTTGCAACAGCTATCCATACTAACATCTGGATTATTATATCAGGGCTTATAACACATTTCTTTACAGCACTGTTCTGACTGTTGCAACAGCTGAACAGTGATGCTAAAGCCTGTTACTAAGTGTATAAATACATAAGCAAGCACAGGTTGTAGAATTGAGTGTTATGTATAGTCAGTTTTATTGTTTGTAGATATTCTGAGAACTATTCTAACAAGCAGCAAGTAGTTCAAAACTGACATCTTTCTTTCTTTCTTTCTTTCAGGTATTTGTAAATTTTGCCAAGGACCAAAGTGACGAAGATCATCTAAAAGACTTTTCAGTAAAGAAGCAAACTGTCATAGATATTGCACTCCTGACATCCTTTCTGCAAGATGACAAAGTGAAAGAAAGTTATGTTTGATTTGCCTAGCTCATGAAAGAACACTGCTAAAGGGAAGAGGTGAAAGAGAGCTTTTCCTTTTAGGAAATATGTTCCTTCAAAGGGGAAAAGAGGCAGAGTTAATGAAACTGGTCACTCTGCTATCATTCAATGCAACAAAATGCAATGCAAAGAGAAATTCCACTATTTTTGTAAAGGGGCGGGGCCTCTTGTGATCCTCGCCTGTTTGTACTGTTGTAAAAGACAAACTTGAAGATAGTTAGCTTCTGCTAAAGTATGACATTGTGAAACTGGTCATTTTACCCATGACAGTAATGTGGGTACAACTTAAACAGAAACTTATACATATGTATGTATGTATGTGTGTATACATATATATATATATAATGTTTATATAGTATTTTTGCTAGGGTGCAACAGTTATATAGTCCTTGTTGAGTCATGGCCAGTGATTATTTATTTACCTGTAATTCAGGTCATACAGTAACAGCAGTGGGGTGTAGCACTTTGGATAATGCCTCCTTGTAGGCCTCATACATATCTTGTATGTAGAGAAGCAGGTATTCTGTGTTGGTTGCCTCCACTAGAAGTTGTTACATCCCAATCAGTTTTCTCATGCAAGGACACTGTTGGCCTATCCGTATTGCATCACAAACAGTAATCCAGTGAACAGCTGCTGTCCTTTGTGAAGTGCAACACTTCCATTTACCTGTTTGTAATAATACAGGGATGCACATCATAAATACTAATGTGAATTTTTGGTATTCTTTTACAGTTTTTTAACCACTTGGGGAAACAGTCATGGCAAGTCAGATTAAGAAATCACAGTACATTTTTATCTCAGAATTATTACGACAGCCACTGTGGACACAGAGGTTCTGTTGTGAAATCTAGTAAGAGTTTTTGAGACTCCACCTCACATTGCCTGTGTTACAGTGCCAAAGTATGCTTAGTTTTTGGTAACCAGTGTTGTGAGGATGCTGTTGCTTCATCATCACTTTATTTGTCGAGGGATTAGCTGTAAGCACACTGTATTAGCTATAGATTAACTGCTGCACAATCAGATGTAACTAAAAACTAAAACCCAACATTATATAAATTTGGTAGCAAGTATTACCTTAAAGGAATGATTTATGTTTCACTTAAAATATATATTTTAGGAAAAGTATATCTTCCCCCATATATACTCGCTGAGAAAATGTAACAGACATATTTAAAAAAAAACATTTGGGGGCATGGGCAAGGGTTTGATACTATTTACAGTTAAAAAAAATCCTTTTGAATACAGTTGCAATAGAGGTGCTAATCTGCTCTAAAATCAATTTATGGACTTAAAGTAACATAAATAAAGTAATTACACGTTTGCACTTTCTCAGGTCGTAGGTCATCATTATCTAAGACAAAATAAAATCTAGACTACTGAGTAGATGTTGCTGCCATCCATGTAAGGTTGGTTTTGTTTTGTAGAAATTTGCATGCACTAAGGGTATGGTAGGACCCATACAGTATCACTGGAACTTTTAACAGGCTGTACTGAGAGCCTTACATGTTACACATTGTCCACGAACTGAATATTTTATGCCAGTTGGGTATTTTGTATATGCAGGCAGATAGCTGTTATGTTGAGAGAGCGCAAGCATTCTGAAAAACTGGAACTGACTTTAATGTGCCTTCCCAGGTTGTGATAACTTGCAGTGCATTCTACGTGTAGACTACAGCAACCAACATTTTGTTACCAACATCTTGAGTATAAGCTGATATTTGTTTTTGCTGTTGTTTTATTGGCCTCTTGATTTATTAAGCCCAAACATACTGTTGACAAGTGTACTGCCTTGCTAGTTACAGCTGAACAGTGATGTCAAAGTACCAACCAGTCTAGCTGCTGTAAACCCCCACACCTTCACTGTCTAAATGTACCTCCTTTGAGGTCACACCAGATTAGTGAAAAGGGAGTATAGATTTTCCATTCCCTTTATTTGCTCTGACCTCAGAGATAGTATATTTACAAGTAAAGTTTGGTTTAACAAACATGCTTTAAAACAACTTTCTTCTGTTTTCTTTTCTGGTGGCTGACTGGTGAGGGATACTGTTTTTAGCGAATGGGGGGGGGGGGGGGCAATTAGGCATCTGCATACCAATTCAGGTTAATTTGTTTGGGCTGTAGTAGATGGGAGAAATTAAAGAAAGTGGTTTTCTTTATTTCTCTACTTATTATTCTTAAAATTACTAGACACAGATAAAGCCCAACATTTCTGAAATAACTAATTGTGCATGAGAGGCTCCCCTTAGTTTGGCTTTACCTCCCCTTTATACCACTGTACCATAGCCACACAGTCTCCTTTCTCCTGGAGTCAAATCTTCTGTATATTTATGCACAAGTGATTGTTTTGGTTTTACATCTTAAAGCTATTTCTTTTTATTTTGTTCACGTTGGAAATTAAAAACACGTCTTTGTGTCTTGTGAACCTCTGATATAAGCACTTAAGGATTTGGGGACTGCAAACTTTTCTCCAACAGTTTGCCATGGTACTGGGACCATGTCTAGTATTATAATCTGTTTTAGTCTGTTTTCACTGTCAGGCATAGAAATGTGACAATAGGTACATTTTTTGCATCTCTTGCATGTCATTTACTGGGATCTCTTGATTCCTCCCCAAGTTTGTTTCTTTTCTTTTCTTGTTATCAGAGGACATCATAAGGGAAAGTTGAGCGATGAGGTATGAGGCCATCTTTCTGTGGAGGACTAGGACGTTTTTGCAGTGTTCCTTTGTGCCCTTCTTTGCTCCCAAATGCAGTATAGTGCTGTGCCTCACCAAACTCAGGGCAGCTGCACTCTCCATGCATCCAAGATGCTTGGCTAGGAAGTGGGGCACTCCTTGACAGGGCTTGTATCTTGACTAATTATTGCTGTGGGTATGGAGAGCTCTTCTGGCATTCCTTAGATGGTGATGGCTTCAGCAAGACTGGACCCCCCCCCCCAATAGATGAGGCACTGTTGTCTGTTAATTTCAATCCCTACCCAGCTGGCTTCTCCAGAACCCAGGCCATTAACCATATCCAGGGCTGCTGCTGGGGGGAATCTAGCTATCTACACTGCAGAGTCAGCCCTTGGCCTTCTGGGTAGCTCTGCATGAAGTACAGCATTAAGTGGGCTCAGTCACCATTTTTAACTGTTGGTACTAGCTGAATTGAGAAACTGGCTTCAAAGGTCCTCTGCAGTGGATACATTTTGGGATTTCCTCCTCTGACTTCCTGATCTCTTTGATTTTTGGTACAACTTTCTTGCACTTTCAAGCTGGTGTGTGTGTGTGTGTGTGTGTGTGTGTGTGTGTGTGTGTGTGTGTGTGTGTGTGTGTGTGTGTGTGTGTCTGTGTGTGTGTGTGTGTGTGTGTGTGTGTGTGTGTGTGTGTGTGTGTGTGTGTGTGTGTCTGTGTGTCTGTGTGTCTGTGTGTGTGTGTGTGTGTGTGTGTGTGTGTGTGTGTGTGTGTGTGTGTGTGTGTGTGTGTGTGTGTGTGTGTCTTGTGTGTGAGTGTGCTCACACCCGCATGGCTCCTCCCTCTGTCATACACTGTATCAAATGTACAGCTAAAGTACTACAGCCCATCATTGCATTCCCTATTTGTTTTCTGCATCTCACACAGTTTTTGTATTTCCTCCCCACAAGCTCTGGAAAAGGAGCTGAAGCCAGTGTTCTCTTGCTTCAGTGAGACAACTTGATTTTGGTGTGGTACATAAAATGCAGAACAGTATGTACTTCTACTCTTTTACAGAGATGTGATACAGGTCTTGTAGTAGACCTCAAAGTAGTTTACTTCCCAAGGTAGGTAAACTTGTTGAGAGGCTCCATCTCAGATTCTAGGTCATTCATGGAGTTGAGGGTGAGGGAGACCAATCTGGTCAGGATCATCTGGGAATGGATCACCTTAGGAACTGATTTGATTGCTTTTCAGGGGAATATAGCATTTCTCCAGTTCTGCTCAGTTCAGCAGGGCAAAGATAAGGTACTGGTGGGCAATCTGTCTACTGGCAGAGGGCACTTTATGTGTTTCCTTTTTTCCCCCTTGCGTCAGTGCTTGATGGCAAAATTTATTCATCACCCTTTAGTGGCTGAGAAGGATGAGAATGTAAGAATTTAGACTTCAGGGCACAGGCGGTACAGGATCTCATTTCTCTTCAATGTCACTCCCAGCTCCAAGGCTGTGTTCCTAGGTCACCTCTGAAAAAGGCTTATGCTTGGTGGGCTTACTAGTTCACAAACAAATAAAATAAAACAGTTAAAAATATATTCAGTGATATCAGACACCTGTTTAACTTGAGTCTTCATTAATGTATTGTCAAGGTCCATATTTCCATAATTGTGAACCTTGTGCATGGCAGAACTGTGGTCCATTATAATTCCTTAAAAGGTTCTAATCTTTGCCCTCCTTTAAAGAAAAAATCTCTTCCTCAAGACTTGAATGTTATGATTAAAGTGCTCCTTTGTCTTCTGTACTTGAACCGGCTGGTTCAGTGAAATTGAAGTTCATTTCCTGAAAGATTATTTTCTTTGTGACTGTAACTTCCCCCCTTTAGATGTTAGAGTCACAGACCCTTTTCCACAAGGAACCTTAATTGGCCTTTGATGATGATCTGGTTTCTCCCTAGTAGTAATCCATGTTTCTTACTGAATGTGTTTTTTGTAAAGGTTTATTAATCAACTTGGCACAACTCAGCTCAGTTCAGAGTTTAATGTTGTACTTGGTGCAACGCATAAATCATTCAATTTATCTCTGTTTTCTTTCTTAGGTGAAATCCACAAGAGATGTTGTTTTCCATACCTTTATTGTAAACTGTCAGTGCAGGATCTTACTCAAGCCTGTGTATGACTCCGTAAAGACTGATCAGTTGTTAATCTGTTTCGCTTCATCTTGGCTGTAGCTAAGCAAACCCTTTCCAAATTAATTGCTAACTGCATCATTTATTGCTGTTTAGTGACTGACCTCCTTTCATCATTGCTGTCAGTCCACTTCCCAAAAGATATGGCTACTTAACTTTATGTATACGTTCGTTGCTGGCACATGTGCTGTGCTGACTTGGTAGTCAGTTCACATTTTCACATAGCATTATTGAATGGAGAGTGAATCACTGAACTGGGCGTCATTTGGAATTTTGATGCTCCCTTTTTTGCCCGTAGGCCTCCCTCTGATTCCTGATAACCTTGAGTCACTGCAGAGGGCTTCCAAAGTCAGATGTAACATGTGTACTTAGCATCTTAACTGATCTGTGAGAAGATTCTATAGAGTGGGGTTTTATTATTACTCTTTCAGCCACAGAAAGACTTTCTCATAAGGCCTCCTAACAGGCTCATGACAAAACTGTGTATCAGCTGTGGGCTCGTGGGAGCTAGAGTATGCAACAATTTTGTGCCAAGACTAGGATTAAAAAAAATGGAAATCATAGCATTGTTGAACTGTAGAGGGGCCTTTCCCAGATTAACTGATATGATTAGTACACCTATCTGTTATTTCTGCCTGTTAGAAGCTGATGCACTGGTCAACAAATGTAAAATTTAAAAAAATGGTTCTGATTTAGGGCATTCTCACAGGATGAACTTTGAATGCTAATCTGTGTGCTTCCAGCCTGAAGTCACTGTAATGTCATGTAGCTCTGAGTAGATGTATCAGAATGTCATTGTGTTAGCAGGACAGGGTGAACTTATTCACTCTGGCTGATTACTCAGCGTTACTCATTGCAAGTACTAAGTCTTAGTAACCATGGTTTACCAAGTCTTAACACATATTTTCTGGACTGAGTTGTAGAAATCCTTTTAGATTTCCTTACAGACAGCAACTTTATTATCAGACCACATTACTAGATTTTCTTATGATAAGTAAGAGGGAATTTGAGGCAATAGTGTAGTAGTCACAAGAAAATACCACTTCTTCCCTAACGTTCAAAGAATTTGTTGGTGCGTTTCCCACTCTTGACACACACACGCACGTTGTGACAGTGTTAAGGTGAGCTGTATTTTCAGCAGGCCAGTACCTGTGCGTCACTTGTTTTATGGGTTGGACAACCTGTTAGGAAAAAAGCCTTCTTCTTTTAATTTTGAAGTTTTTTGAGATGCAGCTTAGAATGTGAAGGGCCATATTTTTCCTGCACCCCCCCCCCCCCCCCCCCCCCACACACACACACACACACCTCTCCCTCCACCCAAGACAGGGTATTGCACATTGCTTAGAAGATCCATTTTAGAATGTATAATTAACCAGACTGTGGTTACTTCCTGCTTGCTCTTTTCAGAAGCATTGCTGCACATGATCACAATCTACTTCCTGGGCTACTTTCAATGTACTAGAAATTAAAAAAAAAAAGTGCAGTTATTTCCTATGCCTTGAAAAAGTCAGGTACTCCATTGTCTTGACAGTTTAGATTTTATTTTGTTTTGTTACATTCAGTCATTATTGAAAATGGCATTTATATGCGATCCTAGTCTTATTTTTAAAGTCATCCTATAATTTCACTGAGTATGTGTCCTAGGTATAAGGGAGACTTTGAACTAAGATTTTTCTCTGACATTTGTTTACTAAACAGTATTATATTAAATTTGAAATTTTACCCTTTTCCGGCTTAATTCCAAGCATCCATAAAAAAAATAATGATGTACAGGAGTAGGATACCAGTTTGAAGGGAAGCTAGCAAATGCACAAGCCAACAGACATTTTGGCTGCGCAGGAATAATGATCTGTCATTCTCCACAGGAGAATTCCAAGAATTCCTTCTTTTCCTAAGGTGCAAAGAGCTCAGAGTTATTTATGTTGACAGAGCAACTTGTAAGCAGCAGGGCATGAAACCAGGCTTTCACCTCACAAAAAAAAAACAGAAACTCAGCAACTTTAGCAAGTGCCATTTTGCACTGTTTGTTTAGTGTTAATAACATTTACAAAGCTGTCCTCTACACTTGAGCCCAGCAGTCATTGTATACAAACAACACATGATGGTAAAACTGAATTACTGTAGTCTAATGAACCTGTAGTGTCTTGGCTTGTAAATACAAAAAGCAGTTTCATATCACACTCTCCTTTTTTATACAGTTTAAACAGTTCAGATGTAATTAATATCCAGTAATTTTTTTCATCCATTTTTAATTAACTAATTAACGTAATGCAGTCTCAGATATCACAAAGAAAGCCTTCTACCATTAGTATTCATTATACTAAACATCTTATCAAATCATGCTTTTTTCGATTTTTTATTCACCCATGCATTTCAGACTTGACCACTATAAGCTTCCAGCTTATTTCCCATCATCTGTGCACCCTCTCCTTGAGTGATTTAGAACGTGATCCTGGGACTGTCACTTCCCCAGTAATAATGTACAGCTTAGTTCTGTTATTTACATGCAGCATAAATCTGTAACCAGTATATATGTTATTTATGTTTGTAAAAATACAGCTAAAACTGTGCTTTAAAAAAAAGAAAACTCCATTTTGTATTCAAGATCATAATGTATATCTATATGGAATAAGTTAGTGGTAGTGCTGGAGGTACTGGAGGTTGTAGCTTCCATTAAACATAAATTAGTCATGTTTCAAATAAAATGGTATCACGTCAACAATATGCGCGCATGTGTGTGTGTGTGTGTGTGTGTGTGTGTGTGTGTGTGTGTGTGTGTGTGTGTGTTTGTGTGTGTAGATATATGTAATACATATATAGGTTCATAGGTCAACTGCCTTTGTGGGCCATTTCAAGCCTAACCAATTACCCCATATGAGAATCAAATCATGCACGTTGTGTCTGTAAGATAAACACCTTGACCATTATTTATGTGGAACCTTAACCATTATGCCTACACAGTACTGCCTCTGTCCCAGAAGTATGTACTGTGTAAAATATGTGTATTCTGTATACTTGTTTTTTTTTCAACATTTGGCCACTATCTGTATTAAAAGAAAGTAACTGTTTCACTAGTAGGCTTTCTTTGAAAAAATATTTTCAGGCTTAATCCCATTGATCACACTTGGCTAAAATTTACTAATGGGCTATTTTAACAAAAGCAGAACAATGGTACGTCTGCATTGAAGCCACTGCAAAGGGATCTTTTTTTTCAGAAAGACGTGTGTTTGGTGCAGAAGCAATGCTTCAGATGCAGTAATTGTATGAAACAAAAATGTCCTAAGTTATATGGATGCAATTTGTGTGACTTAGTGGTATTTGAATAGGTTAAATTGTATATAAATTGTTTAGTATGAAACTGTTTTACACCTCCTTGGAAGGCAGAGACTAGGATGCTACAGGTTCTTTAGTAAGTAAATCGTTGCTGCATCATATGATATTTATCGTGTTACACTGCTGCAGTCATTACACTTGGGTTATCCTGCCGTCATGCTGTCCCTCAGTCGGCCCGAGTTCCAAAGTCGTGGTCCGGCATCGGTTGCTGTCGCTTCTTCCCTGACGTCAGTGCGCCAGGGGTATATAAGATGCAGCCGACGCCATTTTCTTCAGTCTTTCTTGCTGCGCGGTGCCCGAAGCAAAAGCAGTTCGCAAGTGTCGGTCGGCCGACTCCTGAGATTTTCATTCCGAATCCAGAACCAAATTCTTCTACAAAGCTAAGTACCCCATTGGGGAAACTTTTTCTTGCCTCAGACCGATGTCAGTAAAAGTTAATAATTGTATTTCTTGTGGGAAGCAAATACCTCATAAGGATTTCCATTCTTATTGTATCCCATGCCTAGGCCCAGACTACGACGTCACAGGTTGTCGGTTTTGTGCTAGGTTTAACAAGCGCACTATTAAACGTCGGTTTGATTTTGCCCGCCATTATTTTGGCAGATAATTCAATTACACCATGCCGTCGGAGCAACCGACGACTGGCATTCACAAAAAGCGCAAAGACAAGGACAGGCATCCGCTGCATCTTATATACCCCTGGCGCACTGACGTCAGGGAAGAAGCGACGACAACCGACGCCGGACCAAGACTTCGGAACTCGGGCCGACTGAGGGACCGCCTGACGGCAGGATAACCCAAGTGTAATGACTGCAGCAGTATACACTCGAACATCTACATTTATGGTAGATACAAAACTGTACTTTTTTGTGTTTCTCCTTGTCATGCCACTGTTCAGGTAAAGTTCCCATTGTTTGGGTGCTGCTTGAGACTCTTTCATAATGAGCTCCATCTGTAAGAGTTACCCTTGACATACAGGTTTTTAGCTGTATAATGAATCTTAGACCAAGCAAACTCAATCCACAAACACTCTTTTTAGTATCTCTGCTTCTCTACCAGATATGAAGTCAAAGAACTGTAGAGAGTAGGCAGAGGGGGCCGTTTCTGTAATGGGAATGGAGAATAATGTGGCAGAATAGAATGTCTTGCAGCCATTTGTTTTTTATAAGGTCCTGACAGCTTTGTACAGTGTGTTCTGCTTCCTTCAGAAGACTCTGTATGGCGGGTGTCAGCTACTGATGTTTTACTGTCTTTCTATCAGAACTTAGTAAGTACTTTCAATACCCTTGAAACACTTGGATCACGTGTATGTTTACTTAATCATTTGCAGGATACGTGGTCCACCTTTAGAGGCAGCAGAACAGGCAGTGGTCATGGCCTTTTAATCTTCACATCCACTGTTTCTGTCAAATCTAAAGTCTTGCTTCCAGTTTTTCCAGTATTTGCACCAGAATGATCTTTTCTGCTTTTTGCCAAGGCCTAGAACTTCCTAGCAGAGTGCAAGCACTTCTGTATAACATAAGTTAATAGGGTGCATCCGTATAATAATAACTTGTGTAATTTACTGTATTTGTTAACGTTTTTATTGTTTTTAAGTAATGGTGGCAAAAAAGTGCATCACAATATTTCATCTCATTTTATACATAGTATGAGTGAACCATGGCATACAGGGTATATAATAGGTTCATAGGTTGGTACTAGGCTATCAGCCCTAGGGCCTATACAAGCCTAGCCATAACAATTCCCTAGCTATTTCTTCCCACACTATTTACTTCCCTCTCAGATTGAATCCATTCGGCTTGGTAAGTGTCACTTTGGTCAAACAGATAGCATTTGGTTTAAGACAGTTTTCAAGGGCTCCTTGTTCTCATGGCCAGATGCCTGATTTTGTTCTTATATTCCCTTTTAGGGAAGAGGACCTACATTCATAAATTCTAGATAATGTATTGTTGTCTTCTAAGACTATTATTAAGTTAAATAAATCATGAAGTTAATCTGCCTTCATCATTGATTCAAACAACAACTCACCATCTCTAGGCCTGTCTAAGGCATTGCAGTGGTCTTAATTCCTTGCTGGCAGTTTAACTGTGGATCTATTTTGCAGCTGTACTTTTACCAGTTCTTTAGCAGTCACTATGGCCCATGTTTTAGGAGTACTGCCTTTTAACTATCTGTTATGTTGTATTGTTTACTTCTTGGGATGATAAAGGTAACAAGGCCGCTTTGATCTGATGGTAAGGTAGCTAGTCATACCAGATATGTATTCTTGAACAGTTTACTTTCAAGATGGATTTTGTGGAAAGCTAGCGATCTCCTTAAAATTCCTTTTGTTTTGTATAGCTGCTTGCCTGTGAAGATGGTAAACCGTTATATGCTATTGTTTACTCTAGAGATGATTTCATTTGCTTCTTTTATGTTTGCTTGATGCAGCATTGTCTGACTTCCTTTCTTGGATGACACAGCTGGACATGCAGACTATCACTGATCAGTGTTTTATACAAAAGTTGAAAAAAAAACATTCAACAGCCAAAGAAAGCTATCCGTTTATGTCTCTTAATTTGCTTTGCTCTCTGGAGCTTGTTTGGTTGTTCTTTATTGCTTGTTTTATTATTCTGCAACAAATAGTGGTACCTACTTGGTGTAGAACATTTAGGAGAACAAAGCAGGTATTATGAATGTATTTGGTTTCCTGGCCTTTATCTGTATCTAAACATACCCTTGAAAGGAATTTATATATTGGAGGTTATGCATATTTACTTCAGTAGATGTTAATGATTTAATTTGGAATCAAAATGTGCCACATTTTATTTTGTTCTTCTGGAAAGCTTAACAGTACTAGATTTGTAACATTTTAAGAGCCATGCCTTCTAAGATGTTAATTGTTAATAGAGTGTGTCTGTGTGACTGAAAGGGACAAACTTTCTTGCTGCGGTAACACACACACACACACACACACACACACACACACACACACACACACACACATACACACGCACAGTTTTATTGACGATTCTGAATGTGGCAGACATGTAGTTGAATATCTGCATAGTGGTTGGATCATGTAGTGGTACTTTGTAGGTGGGGTGCTTTCTGGCAAAATGCAGTTCAAATACGTTATATTCTGCCATGAAGATGACCCACAGTTTCCCCTGGATGTAATAATGTAATGTAGAATGCCATTTGATTGCATGCATCTCTGATTGCATGGATCTCAGATATGGTGCAAAATTGTACTACTTCCTTGCTGAAGGGAAAAGTTGGCCCCCCCAAGGTTTTTTCTTGTTGTAATTCATTAACTTTTATTAGTAATTATATTGTGTGTGCTGTTCTTTTTTATTGTTATTGATGGTCCTTCATTCCAAGCACTTTATGCTACCATGGGATCTTTATTGCACTGGAATACCTTGTTGTAACTCTGCAAAACCTTTCAAAGCTTTCATGACAACAGGCATTTAAGTTATCTACGATGGTTGTTTTCTTTTAACAAGTAAATTTTGTATTTAGAAAATAAAATATTGTTCATGTGAACTAAGAAAGCATGAGCATTTGTGTGGTTATTGCATGCTAAAAGTCATGAAACTGCAGTGTTAGCGAATTACAAAGACATATCGTAATTTAAGATCTTACTTTAAAAGGATTCCTGAACTGCGGTGGTGGTGCTGCGGTAGCGTTGTCGCCTCACAGTAAGACGTTGTCTTGTTCGATTCTCAGCTAAAGCGTCTTCTGTGTGGAGACGTGTGAATGGGCGTACCTTTGTTGAAGGTTGTGCATCAGGGCTGGCAACTCGGTACGTAAAAATCTACTGCCAATCATTAGTGGACTGGAGTTCCGCTGTGGCGACCCCTAACCGGGAAAAGCCGAAAGATACAACTTTAAAAGGATTCCTGAAATGATCAAAAAACCAACAGACTTATCCTGTTCAGCGCCATGCATCCAGTTAACAGATCTCAGTAGCCATATTACCCACCTTTGGCCTGTGCTGGCATTCCCTGCATTTAGGATAAGGTGAATGCTGATTGCCAGAGTCCTCAGTTCATGTGGCAGTTTGTAGTACCTAGATCACATTGTTACACTCAGCAAGGTGCCCACATCCAATTGTGAAAGAAAAAGATTAAGCTTACTGGATGCTGTAGAGGTTTTAGTTGTGTAACATATGTCAACCAGGTAAGTGAACTTGTCTGAGCACCCTTTTCAGCCATGACTTGAGCTGTAAGAACTGACTGTAGTACAAGGACAATGAATATCCGGGAGGTCTGTATTAATTTAAATTTGTTTACCAGGGTAGAACACTGATTAAACATTGACTAATTACAGGTAACCTGAAGGAAGCAAAGAGACAAAGTAATTTGTTTCTGAGGTTAAACTAAGTGACAAGTAAAGCCTAAGTATAAAACAACCTAATGCTCTTTAGCTACAAAGAAAAGCATTTATATTACCAAATTGTAGCTGTTGATGAGTTTCATGTATTGAGTCTCAAGACTAAAAAAGAGTATAAGTTTACTAACAATCCTAGTGAGAGGTCCAGTCACCACAGATTGGTTGATAAATACCAAAATGGAACCATCACTGTTTCATCTTTTTCTTTGTTTACTATTTGCAGAAGGGTTCTTACATGCCAGCACAAGTTGCTTTCTTGTCTTGAAGGATAGAATTGGAGGTATGAGTCTTGCTGTTCTGACCCAGTGGATACCAGAGATGAGATAGAGGTTTCAATATAGGGAAGAGCTGTTGGAGGACAGTGTCATTCATGAAAGCAGTAGACATAACCCTCAGGCAGCCCCATCATTGCCTACATTGTGGACAATTTTGGACTCTCATTGGGAAAGAGTAGGGCTTAAGAAACACACTATGATTTCTTCATATTTGATGAAGAAAGGAGAAATAATAATATTAGGAAAAATGCTAGTTGTTGGTGGAGTAGGGTTTAAGAAAAATTCCTGTGATTTTTTTTCCTGGTTGATGAACCCAGGAAAAAAAAACTGTAGCAAAAATGGTACCTGTTAGTGTACCTGCTCAAAGCTTGAGCCCATGTCAGCTTCATTGCATTTGATTTCAAATAGAATTTGGTAATGGATTCAGAAAGGAGTGTATTTGTAATGAATGTGTACTTGATCACACCTCTAGATACAATGGCTGTAATGAACATATAAACAGTCAGTATTCATTTGGCAAAAGGCAGAGTGACACAGGGTAAGAGATAAGGAATATAGGCCTATTTCATTACTGAAAGGCATCAAGTGGCAGAGTAACATTAATTGGTTTGTTGGTTACATCCTGTCCATACAAGAGGACAGTTTGAATCTGCTTCTTCCTTGTTTGTTTCACAAAATTTGTAGCAGAAGGCTAATTCCGGCCTCCTATCATTGGGAGTGAATCCTGCGTACAACATAAAGACAGTACTACAGCACATGCTTCAAGTAAGGGGACTTGCTTATGCCTGTCAGGGTCTTAGGACTGCCCCCCATCTGAGGTTGCATGTGACTTGGAACCTATGAGAATGTCTTGTGGTTCACCTTCATGCTTTTGTTTGAGATCATCTTTGAAAATTATTTTTCTCTGTAGTGGAAAATGACCATTTTGAGTATGAGAGCACCTGTAACACCTAATAAGTGATGGCCTTAAATGCAGTGTACCGGTGCAAAGTCTCATGTCAGTCATTGTCTCATACGTGCACATTCTTTCCCATCAAGGAGGTTTCCTGAAAGCATCTGTAGCACATAGTAAGAGATGACCTTAAACAGTGTACCAGTGCAAAATCTTGTGTCATTCTTTGTCTCATAGGTGCACATTCATTCCCCTCAAGGAGGTTTCCTGATGACCATCCTCACATGAGACCAGAAACTTGGTCCTTAGTTCTTTGCTCTTCACTCTCCAGTAGGCTGTGTGATAGAGAGCTGCTGGCATTAGATCTAATGTTACATTAAAATAAATTTTTCCCCGCCTTTCCTGAATCTTCATTTGCTAATGATACAATACTGGAAAATTGTTCCATCAGAAATTGAAAAATATGCAAGATCTTTCCACTGACACTTCCTTCATCCCAGCCTGCAGTATTGTTTTCTTTTGAGAGGACCTCATGATAATGAAATATGCATTTAACTGGCCAGGGCAGCCATGCTGTTGTCCTAAGAAGCATTTCAATACCTGTGTGTCCCAACAGAATGCCGGGAAATTAACTACTTTTTTTGTAGTTCATTTGTAACCAGTGTAGAAGGCCATTTCAACAGCCTTATAACACATCTCAGATGTTCAGCTAACATCGACTTACTGGCATTCAGGAAGTAGTGCCCTGCTACCCTTCTCTGGCAGTCTGATAAAACGCAGAGTCCCTCCCACTGCCTGTCTGTGGGTATGATCGACCAGTCACCTGAAAGTACAGGGGCTGCCTTACAGCCCACAGACAGCACCATTTCAGATGTTCATCGTGTTACCCTGCTGCAGTCATTACACTTGGGTTATCCTGCCATCAGGCGGTCCCGCAGTCGGCACGAATTCCAAAGTCTTGGTCCGGCGTCGGTTCCTGTCGCTTCTTCCCTGACGTCAGAGCGTCAGGGGTATATCAGAGTCATCCAACGCCATTTTCTTCAGTCTTTCTTGCCGTGCAGTGCCCGAAGCAGAAGCAGTTCACAAGTGCCGGTCGGCCGCCACCTGAGATTTTCGAATCGAGTTTCAGTCCGAAGTCTTCAAAGCTAAGTACTCCGTTGGGGAACCTTTTCTTGCCTCAGTCCGATGTCAGAAAAAGTTAACAATTGCATTTCTTGTGGGAAGCAAATACCTCATAAGGACTTTCATTCTTTTTGTATACCTTGCCTAGGCCCAGACCACGACGTCACTGGTTGTCGGTTTTGTGCTAGGTTCAATAAGTGAACTATAAAGCGGTGCTTTGATTTCGCACGACACTACTTCGGTAGAAAATTAATTACACTATGCCGTCGGAGCAACAGACTACCGGCGTGCATAAAAAACCGCAAGGATAAGGACCAGCAGCCTAGATCCAAGCCAGACTCCGAGGCCTCAGCTGGCCCAGTCGCCGGTTCTCCGGTTTTCAGTGAGGCGCCTTCGCAGCCCCTAGCTACCGCTGAATTGGATCCCCAGGCCGCATCAGATCCCCCAGCAGAGATTTCTAGGCCGACGCAGCCATTTTCCTTAGGCCCTACCGATGACTTTGCAGTAGGGGAAGCCAGTGCTGCAGAAACACCTTCGGTTTCTGAAGGTGTCTTCAGACCGACTACCCTCACCATAAAATCTTATGCTAAGCTTAAGGCTCCTCTAAAACCAAAAAAACCTACACTTCAATCTCCAGGTCAAGGCCCTATGCCTAAGAAACAGATGCTTAAAATGGCTGAAGATTTGATTTCCTTGATCAGGGGTTCCCAACCTCCCCCCGACAAAAGGCCTAGACAAGAGGAGGATTATGCCTCCTCTGATCAGGTGTCTGTTTCCTCAGGCTCCTCTGAGGAACAGGATTACTCCTTTCCCCCTTATGAAGATTCTGATGCTGAAGACTCCATTCCCTCAGCTTCTCCCCCTGAAGACTACTCCTTTGGGGAAACCTTACACACCATAAGGGAACATTTCCACTGGGAAGGTCAGGACTACTCTGACTCAAAGAAAAGGCTCCGAGAGTTTCTTTTACTCCCCCAGCACAGACCACTTGCTATCCCCCCAGTTTTGGACATAGTTGATGATGTCTTCTTAGAATCTAGTCTAAATCCAGCTTCCCTGCCTCCTGCTCCAGCCAAGCCAGATAGATACTATAGAGTGCCTGACTCTCACAAATTCCTTTAAAAAAAGCCCTGCTACTTATCCAGAGACAATCTCCCAGGGTCCCAAAGGGGCTAAGGCTTCTATGGCTAAAAATCCTGTACCCTCAGAAAGGGACTCCAGAGCACTAGATAGGGGGGGGAAGAAGGTATACACCTCAACTACTCTAGCTATGAGAGCACTAAATTGTCAATTTCACATGCTTAAATACCAGCAATTCCTAATGTCTCAAATAAAACAAAAGATGGGCATGCACCCTCAACAGTCTGAATTCAAGGAAATGCAAGATCTGCTGCATGCAGCTGAACAGGTGGGCAAACATAATTTACAATGTGGTTTTGATGCCTTGGAAGCTTCCTCTAGAGCAGCTGTTACTGGGTCTGTTATACGTAGGCATGCTTGGTTAAAGGAACAATCTCTGCCTGATCATGTTAAAGCAAAGTTACCGGATGCACCCTTACAGCAGGATGTTTTATTTGGGGTTAAAGCAGAGGAGGTTTTAAAGAAAATGGAGGATAAGGCAAAATCTATGCAAACGGTCAAAGATTTCTTACAGGTACAGCCCCCACGCTTCAGCAGAAATTGGCCAACAAAGAATTGGTCTTTTCCAGCTTCTGACAGACCACAGAGGGGTAAATATAGGCGCCCAAGAGGCAGAGGACAAGCACAAATCCCTTACAAACCTCGCCAATGGGGCACTACAACACAGAAGGGAGGAGAAGACAGGTCCCACACCACTAGAAGGCAAACACAATGACTCAAACCTCAAACTGCCAAGCAAAACCCTCTTGTCAGCTCCCTTGGGAGGAAAATTAGCATTTTTTGCCGACAACTGGTGCATCATCACAAAGGACAAATGGGTCCTAGACATTATCTCACATGGATACAGATTCCATTTCCACACCTTGCCAAGGATAAAAGGAATGCCAAACCTGCCACAAAATCAATGGGCAGAGGCACAAAAACAAATTACAGCTCTCATGGACATGAGAGCCATTCAACTGGTACCTACACAGGAGCAAGGCCAAGGAATTTATTCAAGGCTCTTTCTAGTCTCCAGAAGGACAAATGCTTGAGACCCATTCTGAGCAGCTTCTTCATGTTTGGGCAAAAGCTTGGCTAGTAACTTTGGACTCTTTGCAGTTTGTTCAACCCATTACCAATTCTCTGCACTGCCCCCCTTTATCATCTACGCGCCCAGGGTCTTCACAAAATGCCTGGCACCAGTAATTGCATACTGCAACCCATACCTGGATTGTCTCATCCAAGCAGAAAGCAAAACATTCTTCTCTTACAACACCTGGCTTTTGTAAGACATCGTTGCCTAGGGTACACAGTAAGCGAAAATAACCAGCTTGAATATAATGGCCCAGATGGCTTATCTGACGCCAGTCACCTAAACAAGGGGGTCAGCTTTTCACTTACCCCCAGCCAGCAAAACAACACAACACATGATCATCGACTATGGGGGGGGCACACATGGCAGGACGGTGTTTCAAGGCTTATGGACAGCAGATCAAAGAAATCTAAGGACAGACAACAAATGTGGTACATAAATAAACAAGGGGGGGCACACACCCTACCTCTATGCAGGCAAAGGAAAAAGAACACATTGGCAGACGACCTAAGCAGAAACATCATGGATCCCCACAGTGCATCATCAAGTTTGGAAAGTGGTGCACTCTCATTCAGTTGGAAACTGGCCGCCCAGCACTGGTACCCACTATTAAGGAATATGGAAAAACTCACGCTACCTCCTTTTGAGCCAGCTTTCTCAGCTGACTTAAAGTTTATATCATGGAAGACTGCCCATCAAGGCAGTCTCTACAAAACAACCCCTCCTTTATGCCTAAAGTGGTATTCAGTGTGGCTCTAAATCAAACCATCCATTCCAGCTTTTTATCCTATGCTACAGCATCACAAGGAAAGGTTATCTCAAAACAAACCATTTCCAAATGGATAGACATTGCATACGTTTTTGCTACACCCACATGGAAAACCAGTTCCTGCTACCATAAGGCCCCACTCTACCAGCAGCAGCATCTAGCAGCTTCCCTCAGGGGGGGGCCAACCCAGGGTATTCTGGGAGCTGGCAACTTGGGTTCAATACACACCCTCACCAAACATTACCACTTACCCTGCAGCAGGGTAACACGATAAACATAGTACAGTTTGATGTTCGAGTGTATACCCTGCTGCAGTCCAGGTTACCTCCCTCCATCCATATAACTATATGTATATGTATATATATATATATATATATATATATATATATATATATCTGTTGCCTACCTATTAGGAGCACCTGACATCTGGGGCAAGAAAATCTGATATACCCTGGCTCTGGCGTCAGGGACTTTGGAATAGATGCCGCCGAGCAGGACAGCCGGCGGACAGGATAACCCAAGTGTAATGACTAACATTGTACTTTTCTATTGCCATAGTAAGAGAAGGATCTGTTTGAGCTGTGTAAAGGACTCTTTTTTAGATTTTTTTCCTTCCTCTGATTTGCTTTTTATTTTCACTGCACAGTAAGGTTTATACTGTTGATTATAACTTGATTGTTAGTTTCTTGGGATCTATTACCCAGCAAATCTGTTTAGTTCTTATCATTACCTCGTGCTTCCAGGACTGCTATTGATATTACATTTTTGGGCGGGGGGTATGATTATTTTAGGTGACTGAGCAGGACTGCAGCATGTTAAATATATTTTTTCATTTAAGTCATGATTTTGGCAGCTTTTTGTATGTAAAAACATGTCTGACAAGATTTTTTCATATGTTTACATTGTATTTCTTCTCTAATACTGCTTTATGATGTTTCTGTTCATTTGGAGTTGAAACTATCATTTTTTTTTTTTTTTTTTTTTACAAAATTGAAGCAGTTTTATGCATATATTTTGTGCTTTGAACTGTGTTGCTGAAACTGCTGTAATTTTATTCAGTACAGTGTTCAGAGTAACACCTCTGCAGAAATAGACTTCAGGTTGCTATTTAGAGGGAGAGTAATGGAATTTGTTTATTAGGTGGTGTTGTGGCTAGATTTTTTGTCACCTGACTTAATGGACTGATATACACTCTCCCCATTTACTCCTTGTGAACCTAAAAGTCATAAAAGTAAATCAAGAAATATGTCTCAGCTTATGGCTTGTGACTCTGCAGTAAACTTGAACAGGCTATTGGACCAGTCACCTTCTGTTCCCCAAGTCCCCTTGTGTGGTGGAAGTACCACAACTGTGCATGACATGAGGGGCCAGACATATTCTCCAGGTCTGTAACATTATCTGGTTCAAATACAGGAGAACCAAACTCTTTAGGTGTAGGATAGGTCAGGGGTACAGAATCTGCTACCAGTGTTGATAACGTATCTCCAAGGAGAAATGACAAGCCACAGTATACACCTCAAATAAGAAAATTTATTTCACTCTAGCACCCCGGCTACAAGCCTTCAAGGAGTGAATTAAAGCACAGCTTTAAATTAAAGCACAATAATACATCCTTTAAATACACAAAACAATAAACCAATTAAACAATTAACATTAACCCTAGCAACAATCAATTAATAAGATATTTCCAATTAAAGTCCGTATTGAGTCCCTGTGGGATAAAGTGTTATATTTAAGCATAAAAACAGCTTCCTTATGCAGCAGCTTCCCTTTAATACATAATACCCCACCAAAACCTATATTCATTTGTTCTAAATTACATCCTTTCTATAATAAATAATTCCCAGAGTGCTATTTTCTAAAGTGTACAGCTAAGGGGTTGTCACACGTTATCATTCTTGATGTCCCTTATATGTTCTTGGAACCTGGATTTAAACATCCTTTGAGTCTGTCCAATATAATATTGGTCACAGGAGCACTTCAAAATATATATGACCCCAACACTACAACAAGAGAAAACAAAATTAAGGCAGAATGGAACCCCATTAATATAAGAAAAACAATTAATTATATATGGACAAATTGAACATTTGTCACACGCAAAAGTACCTTTCATAGTTATCACCCCTTCAGTACATCTTACATCCGGGATTAGAAATTTACTACATACTAATAAGTCAGAAATACTCTGACCCCTTTTAAAAGAAATTAGTGGCCTTTTCTGTAAAGTCTTCACTAAAAATTATCCTTAAACAGCATAGGCCAGTAATAAAATATCAATTTCACAATTTCATCACTCATAATATTATATTCAGAAACAAAATACATTTTCTTCCTAATGTCACTTGTCTCACGTCTGCTGTTGACCTGACATAGATATGGAAGTTTTGACCTATTCCCTGTGTATAAATCATTACTAGATGCCTTTATGGATTTCAATTGGAAGCATCTTATTAATTGATTGTTGTTAGGGTTATGATGAATTGGTTTATTGTTTTATGTATTTAAAGGCTGTATTGTTGTGCTTTAATTCACTCCTTGAAGGCTTGTAGCCGAGGTGCTAGAGTAAAATACATTTTCTTATTTGAGGTGTATTCTGTGGCTTGTCGTTTCTCCTTGTTGCTCTTTGCAGTTTGTGGTTTGATACGTATCTTCCCAAAGTTTCTCCCACTGTTGTAGTGCATGCTAAAAAGAGAAGTCCCACCATGTCACAGGGCAACAGTCTCTAGCTGTGTTTTCTGCTGAGATCCTGGCTGTATGGGGTGCAAACCTAGGTTATGAGTAAAACTGGTGCTCCCAACTCTGTTCAAGCATCCAAGGGTCATGATTTTGAGGGGGATCCAGAATCTGAAGTTTCAGAAGGGTCAGAGTCTGACCAGTCAGCTTTCTCTTTGGACAAATAGGTTTAGAAACCTAAACAGATGGTTACACTTTCCCAAATGCTAGCTAGATTTAAGGATATATTCGGTTAGGAGCAATCTTTACCCATCCCAAGATCAGCAGGGTATATGATCTTTTGGAGGATGAGGCCCCAGACATGGCAACCTTCCCTCAGTTGATCCCAGCATTGGAGGATGTTTTTAAGAAAGTTTGCAATTCTCCTTTGCTGAATGAGCCTGTGCCTAAATATGTGTTTTAAGAAATTCAAGGTGTGTTCAGTCATGACTGGCCTCCAACCTCCATTGTCTGTGAACTATGTGGGCATACTGTGTATTACTGCAGTATTTTAACATAGTTTATACATTATAGTGCACTTCTGTCTTCATAAGTAGAATTACTTGTAAAAGCTCGTTGTATTTTGAACCTGGTCTGGGGCCTTCATTTTGTAGCTTCATTCACAGTTGTGGCAGAACTGTGAATTACTGCCAGATTTGAGCCTCATTTAGTCATGTATTACAGCATCTGTCTATAAACAGCATTACAGGTAAATTTCAGGATAGTCTTGTGCATTAGTCCATAGTGGAATTGCACTGCTGGCAGTATT
Organism: Protopterus annectens; assembly: GCF_019279795.1. Lineage (NCBI taxonomy): Eukaryota > Metazoa > Chordata > Ceratodontiformes > Protopteridae > Protopterus > Protopterus annectens. Next base: position 266,253,598 of record NC_056733.1, read on the forward strand.
GTGAATTATGCTATAGGATTTGTGCTTCACTTTTTTTACAGCTGTTTATGTTCCGGTTTTGCTAGTAAAGTCTTATATTCTGCTTATCATTTGCCTACTTAAAGTTGCATTCCAAAGCATTTCTGTTTATTTTGGTATTGTTTTTTCCCCTGCTCTTTTTGTCTGACCCAGCCCTAAGACATTAACTTAAAGTTTCTGAAATTCTAACCATAGGACTAGAGCTGTATTGGCTTTAGTGGATTGGATTCCTCCCTTGAAAGCCTGCAGTTTGAATGTTCCTCTAACCCTCACATCCTTTTCTTTTTGTGGATTTAAAAGGCCGCCGTGTCTTGCTTCAGTCCCTTATGGTAATCTGACTTCCAAAGTTCCCTTCCTCCACTCTTTCATTGTCGTTGTCTCTTGTTTAAGCTATTTAAGTACTTTTCCCACTCGTTATTTCCCATATATCCATAATACCAAGTACCCACCCAGCAAACCACTATTGCTCGAGTAAAAATTCCTTACTACAAATTGTCCCCTGCTCATTTTCCAAGAGTTCCCATATGTTTGGTGCCCTCACCTCACTTCGAGGGAGTCTTGAATTAATCCTGCTCCATCCTTGGCAGATTAGAGATTTATTTTATTGTTTTACACTTCAGTTAACTCCTTTAGAATGCTACTGCTTTATGTTTTGTTTTATTTGTTAATTTTGCTATTAAATAATTTTAAAGGTCCATAATACTTGAAACTACCTTGTCGAGTTAGTTTATGTTTTTTTATTGTGGCATTATACTCTCAAAAAATGATCTTTTTGGTGTCTTTACATTAAGAAGTAAGCAGTGCTCTGTGCAGATGTAAACACATAGTAAATTTTAACGATAAAACTACCCTTCTAACTGAAACCTGTAACTTAGTGTGGTAAAACAACGCCATTGTGTGGAGACAAGCTTAGAGCAGCTAGTTTGTATGTTAAACAGCACTGCTGTCTAATCTCAGTACATTTTAACGTAGTCTAGTTGCAAACTCCGGAGATCAACTAAGGAGAGCGCTGTATAACCCGTCCACAATCTGCAGTAGCTCATCCAAATACAGTTCCAGTCAACATAGATATGTCATTTCCAAATGTCTCCATAGCCAGCTTGGTAGATATGTGCATCCTGAAACAATTTAGTAATTGTCTCATGTTCACAGACAACAATTTAATCTTTAAAGAAGCAAACCCAGTAGGCAAGAGATGCACATACACAATTTCATTAGAGGAAAAATATCACATACAAACAAGGTTATCAAGAACTTGTGAACAACATACCCCATATTCTGCCCAACACACACACACACACACACACATAGACCAGCTTATGCTGAGGCACTAAAAAGCGATCTTCCAAAACCTCAAAGACCTCCTAAGCCTATAAATGGTAATTTCTATCCTCAGCAATCTTTAAAGCACTCACCAAAAGCAGCCCCAAATACCACACATATGCCTACACCTAATGGAGCCCCAAGAGCAAAGCCCATAAGGCAAGCAAACACATTACATAGGACTCTTGTCATATGAGAGACTATTGTATGATACACAGATGCCCCACTTAGCAGACTGAACAAGGAGAAAAATAACTTAATTGCTTATCTTGAGCAAGGATCCGTCAAGTTACACACACACTTAAGTCACTACACCACAGGTCCCATTATGATTCTGTCCTAGACCTTGTGGTTGTTTCTGACTTGAGACTATATGAGGAGGAAATTATTGATCTCTCTAAATGTGTATCGGAGGCAGGTATGTGCCTTGCAGTGAGCAGCATTCTACCTTCACCAAAGATGATGCCACAGTAAGAACAAAAGGTGATTGACTTCAGTAATTAGCTTAATTTCTGATATCTTTCCAGGGGTATTCAATATTTGTCTCCATTGGAGGACATGGTTAACAAACCACATTGCTTTGCAAAGGATGGTCTGCACCTGCCCCCCCCCCCCCTCCACTGGCTTCCGAATATTGGCTAAAACTTAATCCATCCCCTTAGAGCCTTTTATAGGCAATGCCAAGTTGATAAACCTGCTGACATAGCAAATAACCCCCCAAAAATCAAAAGATATTACTACTCAATACAAAACAAAAACGGATCCACTGGAACCACTGCAGGAATAACTGTTATAAAATGCAAGTTAAAAATTTCACCGTAGCTTCTTCAGGCACATAAAATCAAATAAAACTAACCACTCCATACACTTAAACATATTTAAAAGGTTATGTGATTGCACTCATTAAACAATTAATTATACAAATTACTATACCTCTAATGCAGTTGCTTTAACAATGGTTTTAAGGTCACAGTTAAATTTAATCCTGGAGGAATATATGCTTTCATTCTAAAGATCCATTTTAATTCTTCATATTCAGTTAAAAGTTTCAAATCACCACCACGTAAAGGAACATGCAACACTTTCAAAATCATAAACTTAAAACCAAGATCATCACCTTTTTCTGATGTGTGCCTGTATAATGCATTAGTAACAAGATGTTCTTCATTCCACATTGCTGCAGTCCTAACTATTGGGGGTAGTCCGCTGTCCAGTCGGCCCGAATACCAAAGTATATGGCTGACGTCGGTCAGGGCGCATTAGACTGACGTCAGTACGTCAGGGTACTAATGCGCATGACCGACGTCATATCCTCAGTCTTTTTTGCCGCATGGTCCGATGCAGAAGCAATTTTGCGAGTGCAGGTTGGCGTTCTGAAAGTTTCTGAAGTCAGAGTTTCAGACCGAATCAAAGTTGGCTAAGTACCCGCTAGAATATTTTGTTTTTTTTCTTGCCTCAGTATTTAACCGGATGTCAGAAAGTGAATAACTGTATTTCTTGTGGGAAACAGATACCTCATAGGGATTACCATACTTTGTGTATACCTTGTTTAGGGCCTGAGCACGGCGTTGTTGGATGCCGCTCTTGTGCTAGATTTAACAAACGCACTATTAAGAGAAGGTTAGACTGTGCCAGGTTAGTTTTTGGGAAGCGTTGTAATTATAAAATGCCGTCGGAGGCTCCGACGCCCGCTTCGGCCAAAAAGCGCAAGGACAAAGCAGCAAAGCCTAGAGTGGAAGAACCGACAGTCCCAGACGTCGGATCTTTAGAAGGCTCAGTGGAGCCGGAGGTTTTGCCAGGTGTTTCTTTGGAGTCTCAGGGAGAGACTTTACTGTTACAGGATGTATCCTCGCAGGAAGTAGGCCAGGCTGAGGGGGCTTCTCAGGTGGCTGTTCTTCCCTCTCTTCCTAAGGTGGTTAGAGCCTCCCCTTCTGTTTCCAAGGCTTCTTTGAGAGGCAGGCCAAGTTTAACTTCAGTGGGGGTTTCTCCTAGTGCTTCAGGGTCTTTGCCTAAGAAACATATGCTTAAAATGGCAGAGGATTTGATTACTATGATTAGAGGTTCTATGCCCCTCCTGATAAGAGGCCTAGGGTGGAACCTGAGTTTGAGAGTTTTGAGCAATGTTCGGAGGCTTCTGAGTCTTCGGCTGAAGACTTGCAGGAGTATCCTCCTTATTCTGATTCTGATGTGGATGATTCTACTCCTTCAGCTTCTCCTCCTGAGGATTTTTCATTTTCAGAGACTCTGCATTCCATGAGGGAGCATTTTAAATGGGAAGGTCAAGATTTCTCTGATTCCAGGAAGAGGCTTAGGGAATTCTTGTTTTACCCCAGCATAGGCCTTTAGCTATACCTCCTGTTCTGAATGTGGTGGAAGATGTTTTTGCAGAGGCTTCCCTCAATCCTGATTCTTTGCCTCCTGCCCCAGTTAAACCGGATAGGTACTATAGGGTGCCTGAAGCTCATAAGTATCTTTTTAAGAGTCCTAGGGCAGACCCGAAACTGTCTCTCAGGGGCCTAAAGGTGTGAAGGCCTCTGTTGTTAAAAATCCTGTTCCTCCTGATAAAGAGGCAAGGGCTTTGGATAGATGGGGAAAGAAAGTGTATACTTCTTCCACTTTAGCCATGAGGGCGTTGAATTGTCAGTTTCACATGTTAAAATATCAGAATTATCTCCTTTCACAATTGAAATCTAAGGTGGATGCTCTGGCAGAAGGTATTGAGTGTAAAGAGTTGCAGGATTTAGTTCATGTGTCTGAACAGGTGGGTAAACATTCCTTGCAATGTGGTTTTGATGCTGTGCAGGCCTCCTCGAGGGTGGCTGCCACTGGTTCTGTTCTTCGTAGGCATGCCTGGTTGAGAGATCAGAATTTAGCTGAGCATGTTAAAACAAGGATTTTGGATGCTCCTTTGCAGTCTGATGTGTTGTTTGGTTCGCCTGTGGAAGCAGTCTTAAAGAAAATGGAGGACAAGGCTAAGTCTATGCAAACTGTTAAGGATTTTTGCAGGTGCAGCCTCCAAGTTTAGTAGAAATTGGCCTACTAAGGGATGGACTTATCCTGCTTATGATTCCCAGTCTAGGGGTAGGTCTAGACGTGGTAGGGGCAGAGCTCAAGGTTCTTTTAGGCCTAGGACAGGGAGTTCCCCTGCTCAGACTTCTGGTGAGGGCAGGGGTCAGTCCTTTCGTAAGCAGACCCAATGACCTGCCTTTTCAGCTGCCAGTACATTCTCGCCTGGCAGCACCTTTGGGAGGAAGGCTGTCTCTTTTCAAAGAAAATTGGGATTTAATTACCCAAGACAGATGGGTTCTGGATATCATTCACCACGGTTACAGGTTTTATTTCCATACCATGCCTCCTTTCAAAGGCATGCCAGACATTCCTCCTCTACAAAGACAAGAGGCTCACAAGCAAATTTCTCTGTTGCTCCACATAGGGGCCATTCAGCCAGTTCCTGTGCCAGAAAGGGGCCTAGGATTTTATTCTCGCCTGTTCCTAGTACCGAAGAAGGGGAACACGTGGAGGCCAATTTTGGATTTATCTATCCTCAACACTTATCTGGACATTCCCAAGTTCAAAATGTTGACGTTACAACAGCTTTTACCTCTGCTGGGCAAGGATCACTGGATGGTAACTTTAGATCTCAAGGAAGCTTACCTTCATGTGCCTATAAGACTAAGTTGCAGGAAGTATCTGCGTTTGTGCTGGAAATTCTCATTATCAGTTCTCTGCATTGCCCTTTGGCTTATCCACTGCGCCCAGAGTATTCACAAAGGTTCTGGCTCCAGTGATAGCTTACTTCAGGCTAAAAGGAATTCAAATCTATCCTTACTTGGACGACTGCCTGATTCTAGCTCAAGAAAAGGAAGACCTTCTACAGCATTTGGATTATGTCATAGCAGTGCTAAGATGCCTAGGGTATTCTGTGAATGAAATAAAGTCCAGTCTAGTACCCTCTCAAGACATGTGCTTTCTGGGTGTGAGACTGAATACAGCAGCCCAGATGGCCTTTTTAACCCCGGACAAACAAAAGAATCTTTCCAGTTACTTCCATCAACTATCTCTTCAGTCCGGGCTGACTGCAAGGACAGTCCTTCAAGCCTTAGGGTTCATGGCATCTTGTATTCTGGTGCTTCCCAATGCCAAACTGCATATGAGGAAGCTGCAATGGTATCTCAAAATGTATGGACACAGCACTGCCAGGATTTGGACACTGTCATTCAAATAATACCTTGCATTCAAAAGGAATTTTTGTGGTGGGCTCAGGAATGTCACCTAAACAAGGGACTCTCTGTGACCCGGCCAGAGGCGAGTCAGATTCTAACGACAGATGCCTCAGACATTGCTTGGGGAGCTCATCTAAATGGACAGTGGATACAAGACAAGTGGCCTGCCAGACTACAGCATCTACATATCAACATGAAAGAGATGTTAGCAGTCCAGTTTGCATTAATGGCTTTCAAGGAGTTACTTCTTCCAGGGCAGGTGTTGATTCTAACAGACAACACAACTGTCATGTGGTACATCAACAAACAAGGGGGAACACATTCTTACCCATTGTGCAGGCAAGCAATGATTTTATGGGAGACTGCGCTCAGCTTGCAACTAACTCTTCAGGCAAGGTTTCTGCCGGGAGCACAGAACTCCTTAGCAGATGTGTTAAGCAGACAAATCATGGATCCCCACGAGTGGAAACTGGATCTTCATGTATTTCAAAAATTGACAGTGTCATGGGGAACTCCAGACATAGATCTGTTCGCTTCTCCAATAAACCACCAGCTGCCAAAGTTTTGCACAAAGAGGTTTCATCACACAGCTTGGAAAGTGGATGCTCTTTCTTTCAGTTGGAAAAATCTTCATGTGTATGCTTTTCCACCTCTGCCTCTTCTCCCAAAGGTGCTTCTAAAGGTCAGACAAGACAAGCCAAGGATGATTTTAATAGCTCCAGATTGGCCTCGGCAGCACTGGTACCCATTACTGAGGAGTCTGGTAAGGAAGCCTCCATGGCCTTTACCCTTGATTCCACACCTGTTGTCTCAGAGGGACGGTCACCTGCTCAATGTCAAGCTTCAATCTCTTCATCTAACAGCCTGGCATATTCTGTTTTGAAAGACAGCAGGTCTCAACTTCCTCAACAAGTTTTAAATGTGATTATGGAAGCCAGAAGACCTAGTACAAGGAAAGTGTACGCAGAAAAATGGAAGAGATTTTTATTTTGGAGTGCAGCAAACAATTTGGAGATTTCTGAGCCTAATTTGAGTGTGGCTCTTCAATATCTTACTGAGTTATTGGACAAAGGTTTGTCTTTCTCTTCCATTAAGATTCATGCTGCAGCAATTTCAGCTCACTATGATTGTGACCCACCATTGTTTTCGCATCCTTTGTTCAAGCAATTTCTTAGAGGGCAAAGAATACAAGACCCCCACGTAGAGCTCCTACTCCTGCTTGGGATCTCAATTTTGTGTTGGAAAAACTTACTCTACAACCTTTTGAGCCTGCGGCTACTGCTGAATTGAAATATTTGTCATGGAAGACTGCTTTTTGTTGGCCATTACTTCTGCAAGAAGGGTTTCTGAGTTGCAGGCCCTTATGGCGGTAGAGCCTTTTGATTTTTCATAAGGATAGGGTATCTTTACGCACTAATCCTTCTTTTATGCCTAAGGTGGTTTCTAGTGTGGCTTTAAACCAAACTATTCATTTGCCTACTTTTATGCAGATCCCCAAAATAAAGGGGAAAAGATTTTGCACACTTTAGATGTACACAGGCAATTGCGTTATTATTTGAGCAGGACTAAGGATTTTAGGCAGTCTCAGCAGTTGTTTGTTTCTTTTGCTTTGGGTTCAGGGCAAGCCTGTGTCAAAACAAACTATTTCTAGGTGGATTGGGTTTTGCATTGCATTTTGTTATTCCCATCATGGCAAGGAGATTCCAGCTGGAATTAGGCCTCATTCCACTAGGGCTACTGCCACTTCTACAGCATTTCTAAGGGGGGTGGCCACTAAGGATATTTTGGAGGCAGCTACTTGGAGTTCAGTGCATACTTTCTCTAAGCATTATCACCTTCCTCTCTACTCTAAGTCTAGGGCTGGTTTTGCCACAGCTATTTTGCAAGGCATGTTGTCAGTTCCTGCTTCCTTATGATTTGCCAGCCTCCCTTACCTCTGCTTTGGGATTCTACCCAATAGTTAGGACTGCAGCAATGTGGAATGAAGAACATAGTACAGTTTTGTACCTACCATAAATGTAGATGTTCGAGGATCCACATTGCTGCAGTCCAATTTACCCTCCCTCCTTCCCCTCTGTGGTTGTGTAGGTGAGGTTATATTCTGGTAATTTTGTATTTATTGTACATATTTTTGGTGCAGGTATGTTTGGAATTTTTGGTTTTGGCCTTAGCTTTTCAGGGTCTTCTGACATCTGGGGCAAGAAAAGACTGAGGATATGACGTCGGTCATGCGCATTAGTACCCTGACGTACTGACGTCAGTCTAATGCGCCCTGACCGACGTCAGCCATATACTTTGGTATTCGGGCCGACTGGACAGCGGACTACCCCCAATAGTTAGGACTGCAGCAATGTGGATCCTCGAACATCTACATTTATGGTAGGTACAAAACTGTACTTTTCCTTCTGCTATGAAACAAATGGTTACCAATGCATTATTTAATCTTTTTGTTTGTCATACCAACATAGTAACATTCACAGTTTTTACAGTGAGCTAGATATATTAGATTCTGGGTGTTACAGTTACCATAAGCGTGAATGGTAAAGTTATGCCCATAGAATGGGTGTCTAATGGACTTTTCTGTATAGCTGTAAGGACAGTACACACACTCATTACATTTGAAGGTGTCTTTTTCTATTACTAATAAAAGATTATGATGATAAACACTTCAGTTGCATATATTAGATTCTTGGTGTTACAGTTACCATAAGCATGAAGGGTAAAGTTATATCCATAGAGTGGGTATCTAATAGACTTTTCTGTATAGATGTAAGGACAGTACACACACTCATTACATCTGAAGGTGTATTTTCTATTACTAATAAAACATGATGATGATAAACACTTCAGTTGGTTCTTTATAGCACAAGAAATTTTTAAGTGTTTTGGCTCGCTTATAACCAAAAGTTGGTTACTCTGATATTACATTATTCAACTCGGGAATATCCCTAAGAATTAGCCAATATTTAAGGATAATATCTTTAAACTGCACTTTTATTCCTGATATAGGTCAACATACAAGACAGAGGGTGTTTCTTATTCTGTCTTGGTGTAACTACAGCATGTTGTGTGGAAAAGATAGGCTTAGCTGTTGTCTCTCTCAGTTGTTGAACTTTTGTGACAGCTTCAGTTATTTTATTTTTATGACAGCCTCGCTCTAAAAAATCTGATTGAGTTCTCCTAAACTGTGCTGCCATTTTAGTATCTGAGGTGTTCAGCTTAGCAAATCGAAGCATCTGATTTTTTACTACATTTTTATATGTGAAGCTCCGATGCATACTTGTTTGATGTAAATAACCATTTCTTTTTACAGGTTTCTTATGATCTGTGTGTGCCAACCTTTAGAGTTATGTCTACTTAATTAATCTCAACCTGTGAAGTTTCTTTTTTATAATTAAGAAACTGCTCTGTGTTAGATAAATATTCAAAACATAATAACAAAAGCTTCTTGTTCTCCTTGCCAAACCATAAATAAATCATCCACAAACCTCTTATAGAATACTACATTAGTCCTGAAGGGGTTATGATCTGACAAAACATACTGCTCTTCAGACAGACTTAATGTTTGAGTTTGTATTTTCCACTGGTGTACCCATGGCTGTACCTTTCAGTTGATGATATGTTCATGTTTGAAACATAAAAATATTGTTTTTCAACACAAGATCCAACATCTCACAAAATAAATTAACTTTATCTATCGTTTAATTAGAATGGTTAATTAAAAATTGCTTAACACAGCTAACACCTACTTCATGTGGAATACTGTAACTAACTGCAAATAAGGAATCCACATCAAGTGTAGCAAACAGACCTTGATTAACCATAGTTCCTTGTGACCACACATACAGTACCTGTAAAAAATGTATTAATGTGTGCTTAGTAATAGTGGGCATGCTATCCAAACAAGGTCTTAGTTGCTTCTACAAGTACTTTGAGATGGGCTCAGTGGCCCACCGTTTAGCAGAAACAATGAGTCGAAGTGGGGGTGTAATTAAAGACTTATGGATTTTGGAAATTACATAAATGATAGATGTTGTAGATGCGCTTACAAAGAGGTAATCAAACAACTCATTAGTAATTCTTGTTTGTGTATGTAGTGTAGTTAAAATTTCCTTTAACTACAAGACAACACCATTAATCTCACATTTGCTAATACATTCATATTCATCTGTGTTCAACATATTACACATGGTACAATTGTAGTATTTAGTGTCCAGGACTACAACGCCCCCAACCTTGTCAGCATTCTTAATTACTATTGTGACATCCCCACTCTGGGCCAGTAATAAAGGAGCCTGAATCCTCAGAACTGGCAGTGGAGAGGGGCATTCACTTGGAACAAAAATGGATGCACCCAGCATTTCCAGATGTAGGTCTTTACATCAAGCACAATTTCCCTTAAGAGCACACAGGCAACACACTCAATCCAGGGTCTGAGTTTCTCTATCTGTCTCCCTGCAGGTTCCCAGTGAGACTCCCTATTGGCACAGCTATAGAGTTCTCCACCACTCTCTCTATGAAACCAGTGCGTCTTGCCTCTGTTCCAAACAGCTGACACACACACACACACTTTGAAATTTGATTTTCACACACACACACACACACACACACACACACACACACACACACACACACAACTGAGAAAGGCTGGCACTGATTTACTAGCTGTGCCCCCTGCTGCCCAGACTATAAGGCAGTTACATCACCTCCAGACACTCAAAAGCCAGCTACTGCAAGGCTCTTACAAGGGTACCCAACTTTACTGAGTGAGATGAATGTTAATACAAATGGTAATGTTAACCAAACACCGGGCTTTTAGGAATGGCCACAGTGTCACTAATAGATATAAGTACTCTCAAAGGTTAAAATATTTTCTAAAGGACCAGCCACAATGAAAAGTTTAAATATATTTAATAATGCATAATAAAATAACCACACACACTAAACAGAGTTTCAATCACAAGCAATATTAAAAATAACACAGATGGACAGCTTCACACAGTTACAGAATACAATACTTAACCAATCTCACTATATTTTCCTGACTGATGTAAAGTATTACTATTCCTTGGTTACTTAATAAAGCAAGGCAAAATGAAGTAAGGGAGGACTCCTTCACTGCCAGGTTCCAAGAACAGAGTGCTATGAGACTTTGGTCTCACCTAGTATTAAAATAAAATTTTTAGTGATGGATACAGAATGACATCACATACATCTGCTCATCTGACTTCTGGTTCCCATGCTCCCCTCTTTCGCTAGAAGCTGTCAGGATTTAGTACATATGTGTCAATAATATGCAGACACAGATCCCTGTTAAGATCTGCTGCAGCTCCTGGAAGTCATAAAACAATTTCAAACCTCCATCTTTCCAGAATAGCAGTAGTCACCCCAAAGTCAATGCAGGAAGCTTCCTAATACAGACATTTTGTCTCTGGCTGCATAGAGAACTGTAAAATGCAATCTTTACGGCCTAAGCCAGGTAATTTAATTTCAAATTGTTTTCAAAGTTTGAGATTAACTTCTTCTGTTCCAGTATCCCCTGTTAAAATGTATACATTTAAACAGTTACAATAGTGCAGATATATTTATTTTTCTGTCAGCAGGGCACACAACTTTACAAATACATTTTAGCACAGGCATCTGTACAAATCAGTTTGATATGCAAATGACATATAATTCTTTACAAAATTCCAGCTAGCTGTGCTGGCATGTGTTACGCATTCACCTTGATACTTCTCCTGGAATAGCTGGCAATACCTGACATCATCACACACGCACACGCACACACACACATTTGAAGTATCAAGGTATTTTTTTCATGTGTCCCTTAAGAAATATTTGAGAGGAATAAGGCTATCTGGGGATACATTAGCCCATGCCCTGTCTTGAGATCCCATCTGCCTTGGTATTGCTGACCTCACTGTAGTGCTGCACTGTCATGTCATATGCCTGCAACCCTAGGCACCACAATAGTAACTTGGCCTTTTGCTGGCTGGCTAGCTGTAGCCATAGATCCCCCTCAGACTCCTCCTGCCTCCTACTGGAAATACTTTGTCTCAAGGCCTCCCTATCATGGTTAGGTTTCTTCATGTTAACATGGCACAATTTGTGCCCCTGCCTCCTGCCTAGCAGTTCTACCATGTAGTTGACATCACTGACCTTCCTTACCACTTTGAAGGGCCCCTTCCAAGCTCCCTGTAGCTTATTGTGTCTGACAGAAATGAGAACCATGACCTGCTGTCCCACAGCATATTCTCGGGCTCAAGCATTGCTGTCATACCAGACCTTTTTCTGCTGCTGAGCTTATGCCAGGTTCTCCTGGGCCAAGCCTATGAGCTCCCTAAGCCTTGTCCTGATGTTTAGGACATATACCACAGCAGACTCCTTGTGGGATTCACACTTATTCTCCCACTCATCATGAATGAAATCTAAAGGCTCCCTCAACCTAAACCTATGCTCATACAGCAGCTGAAAGGGTGAAAACCTGTGGATTCCTGGAGTACCTAACTATATGCAAATAGTAGATGTGGCAAGTATTTGTCCCACTCTCAAACTGGTCTGAAAATGCCCATAGCATGGTCTTTAGTGCAGAGTTTAATCTCTTCACAAAACCGTTAGTCTTGGGATTGTAGTGGTTGGTCTTTAGGTGCTTCACCCCACAGAGCTTCCACAAACAAACCAGCAGGTCTGACATGAAATTGGCACCTCTGTCAGTTAGTATTTCTCCTGAGAAACTTACCCTGCTGAAGATCTCTAACAAAGCATTTGCCACCTTCTCTGCCTCATTGGAGGACAGACCAACCATCTCAGGTATCTAGTAGCATAATCTATTACCACTAGGCTATATTCCTTCCCTGTAGAGTTTGGGGTACTCAGAGGCCTCCCAATATCCATAGCTACCCTCTGAAATGGCCCCCAATCACAGGCAAAGGCATCAAAGGAGGTTTAACCTTGTCTCCTGCCTAGCCTACTTTGTGGCACTGCTTAGAAGTTCTGCAGTACCCTGTTACATCCCTTGCAATCCCAGGCCAATAAAAGTTCAGAATAATACATCTCTTGGTATGCTTTATGCCCATATGACCTGCAAAAGGAATGCCATGGGCTATGGCTAGAAGTGCCAGACTTTAGCCTCTAGGCATTACCAACTGCTGTATTACCTCCCCCTCTAGCCCTCCCTCAAGGGTCCAGTCTCTATAAAGTAACCATTTGTTCCATTATACAGACTCCTCTTTTCCTTGAGAATCAGATGCCTCCCTAGATACCTCCCTCAAGCCTCTTAGTATAGGGTCCATGAGCTGAGGCTTTCTCAACTCTATCTTTGTAACTCTTCCCAGCTCCCCTTCCACAGGAAGTCTGATATCCTCTGATAACAGTGCCTCACTGTCAGCCTGGGTACTACTGCTCACCCCTGCCCTTGCAGTCACTCTGTCGAAGGGAACATCAGTACCTAGCAGAAGCTGTGGCATACCTTTAGGCTCCCTAAAACAGCCACCTCACCATCCCTGGCTTCAGGTATGGGGTCTGTCTGGGTCTCCTCCAGATTACCAGACCCACATGCCTGTCTCCAAGTCTGACTGCATGTAACTGCATGCACACAAGGTACTGCATTATCAAAATCATTCCTTATCAATACATCTACAGGGACATCCTCAACCACACCTACTTGGTTGCTTCCTTTTCTACCCTCACATTCTATGTGAACCCTGTCCAAAGGCATTTGTAATTATGTCCCTCCTAAAGCTCTGACTAGAGCAGACTGCCCAAGCAAAAACTGCTGCTTTTTAAAAACTGCAGGCTTCACAATGTTTATGTCAGAGGCTGTGTCTGTCTTAGCAGTGGCCTGTTTTCTATCCACTAAGACAGGATATTACCTCTGGTGATAGTTTGGTACCCCTGTTGTCTCCAGACAACTTTAACATTGGCATACTATTATTCCTACTTGCTGGCTTCCCCACCTTTTGTTCCCCACCTTGCTTCCATGGACAGCTATATGATACATGCCCCTACTGGTTGCATTTAAAACATTTAACCCTTGATCTTGGCTGTGTACCTGAACTAGTGGCTTCCCCTGTTACTGGTGGACTCTGTTGGCATGGTTTAGGCTGTCCACCATGGGTTCCCTGATATCCATGTGCAGCATGGGGTATCCCCTTCCTGTGCAGTGATGCCCTGCTTGCTAAGTTGAGATCCCCTTTTTTCTCAGCTTATCTGCAGAGTTACACTTGAGGTCTGCCAACCAGATTCTTATGTCCTTAGGCAAAGTGCTAAGGGCTTGTTCCCTCACCAAAAGGTCTGCCAGCCCTACAAAAGTGATGACCTGACACCCACTCACCCACCTTTGAAAATAAGTGCTTAACTCAGCATATAGTCACACACACTTTCATCTGCCTTGAGTCTATGCTCACAAAATTTTTTTCTGTAAGCTTCAGGTGTTAACTTAAAACATTCAAGTAAGCATTTCTTTCCTTATCATAGTTTGAACAATCCATATCAGACAATTTAGAAACAGCAGTTGCAGCTTTACCATGGAGTAAGGGGGTCAGGAACCGTACCCAGAGCCCTTGGTCAACATTGTTTACATACTCTTTTAAATATATGAATAAAACTGTCAAATTATCTATCTATCCATCCTCAGTCCCTTTTCCCATTTTGTACATGAGGTCGGGGTGTCACTTCAGCAGTGACAATCATCTCAAGCCAAGGTCTACACCACCAAGTGTACTAGCCCTGCTATGGTAGTTCATTCATACCACTTACTCATACACACACTCTCACCTACGGCCAACTGTATGCTTTTGGAATGTGGGAGGAAACCAGAGCACCCAGAAGAAACCCACATGACTGCAGGGAGGATATGCAGACTCCACACAGAAGGCACCCTAGCTAAGAATTGAACAGGCGAACCTCTTGCTGTGAGGTGACAACGCTAACCACTGCACCACCATGGCCACCCAAAACTATCAAAATGATCACCCTCTGTAAATTGTGGAAGAAATTTACTGTCCTTTATTGCTTCTGGGGTTTGGTTATTCCCTTCCCCATTACCTCCATGACCCTGGTGAAGGGTTATCATCTCCCTCTCATGTTGATGCTGCTTCTCATTTTCTTCAGTCTCCAAACACCACAGTGTGTCATTTACTTCAGCCTCCAAATGTTGCAGTCTCTCTGCTGATTCTAATTCCAAACATTTGGCCTCCAGTTCAAGTCTGTTTAACTCCAGAATGGGTTTTTAAGTCCTCTGAGGAAAAGGTGAACTGTCTTATTTCTGAGGGCTGCAAATTCCCATCACCAGACTGGTTATCCTGCTGGTTGCTGGTCTGAGCTGCAATTAAGGTTGAAATATTTTCTTGTTTAGTCAGGTTGGCATGCACCAGTCCTGTGGCTTTGCACACCTTGACCAACTTACCATAATCCTCTGCTAACTTCTTTGCCTGCTATCCCTGACTAAACTAAACTGACAGATAAATAAAACTGTTATGAAATGAAACTCTGTATGTTTGTTTACCTTGTAACTGCCAAGAATGCACACTCCTTGAGTGACTACTGCTTACAGGCTACAGAAGTTCAATTAATATCCACACCACTGCCACCAGTATGTGACGTCCCCACTCTGGTCCAGTAATCAAGGAATCTGAATCCTCACCACTGGCATGGGTGGGGGGACTTTCACTTGGAACAAAATGGATACAACCAGTATTTGTAGATGCAGCTGTCTGCATCAAGCACAGTTTCCCTTAAGAGCACACAGGGAACACACTCACTCCGGGGTCTGTGTTTCTCTATCTGTCTCCCTCGAGGTCCTCAGTGAGACTCCCCACTGACACAGCTGTAGAGTTGAGACCTCAGCTGAGTGTCCAAGCCAAGTTCTCCACCACTCTCTCTCTCTCTCTGTGAAACCAGTGCTTTGTTCCCCTGCTCATAGCAGCTGACACACACACACACACTTTGAGGTTTGATTTTCACACACACACAAAACTGAGAAAGGCTGGCACAGATTTACTAGCTATGCCCCCTGCTGCCCAGACTATAAGGTAGTTACACCTCCACCAAACATTCCAAAGCAAGCTACTCCAAGGCTCTTAGAAGGGTACTGAACTGTACTGAGTGAAATTAATATTAATACAAATGGTAATGCTGACCAAACAGCCAGGCTTTCAGGAGTGGCCACAGTGTCACCAGTAGATATAAGTACTCCCAAAGGTTAAAATATTTTCTAAAGGCCCAGCCACAATGAAACTTTTAAATATATTTAATAATAAATAATAAAAGAACATGCAAATATAAAATATCTATTTACAATAAACATCTTAGAGTTTCAATCGCAAGAAACATTAAAAATAACACAGGTGGATAGCTTCACACAGTTACAGAAAACAATACTTAACTAATCACACTATATTTTCCTAACTGATCTAAAGAATTACTATTCCCAGGTTACTTACTAGAGCAAGGCAAGACGAAGTAGGGGAGGGGTCCTACCTTGTCAGGTTCCAAGAACAGAGTCTCACGTAGTACTGAAGTATCATTTTTAGTGATGGATTGCAGAATGACATCACATACATCCGGTTATTTGACTTCTGATTCCCATACTCCCCCCCCCCCCAAGCTGGAAGCTGTCAGAATTTAGCATGTATGGGTTAATAATACACACACACACACACACACACACACACACACACACACAGAGCCTTGCTAAGATTTGCTGCAGTTCCTGGAAGTCATAAAACAGTTTCAAACCTCTACCCTTCCATAGTATCAATTAACCCCAAAGACAATGCAGGAAACTTCCTAGTACAGACTTTTTGTCTCTGGCTGCATTGAGAACTGTAAGGTGCAATCTTTATGGCCTAAGCCAGATAATTTAATTTCAAACTATTTTCGTGGTTTGAGATTAACTTATCTTCCAGTATCCTCTGTTGAAACATATACATTTAAGCAATTACAATAATGCATGTATTTCTTTTTCTGTCCAGCAGGGCACACTGTTAGCACATTTTTAACACAAGCAGCTTTACAAATACATTTTCAGTACAAGCATCTTTAGAAATCAGTTTGATATACGAATGGCATATAATATTTTACAATATTCCAGCTAGCTGTGCTGGCATATGTTACACATTCACTGCCCTACTTCTCCTGGCATAGCTGACAATACCTCACATTGTCACAACTATCTCTTTATTATTAGTCAAAGACTCAATGGCTACAGTTTGCTCTTTAGCAAAGTTATAAAAAGCAAAAACTTTATGTAACCCATGTAACTTATAAATGTCACACCCTATGGCTTTTTCAAAAACATTTATATAAGATTACTATATGGTACAAATTTACTGCTACATTTAAGCACAGTATTAACTTCATCTGCGTCATCTTCAAACAGAACCTTTAAATTCAAGTTATGCATAAAATATTTAACTTCAATCAAGGTATCAGAAGCATCTGTATTTTTTGATGGAATAAAAGTCAAATCATAACAACACAAAATGTTCATCAGCATTTAAAATATAGTTTGAAAAGTGAAATACCATGTCCTCAAGTTGTGCTACTGGACATTGGTATGTTCGCTTTCCTTATGTGTTTTTCCTGAAGCCTTTCATCTGTTTCGGTGGTTGAAACATGGGTAGTGGTGCTTCCAACAACAGAAAATCCACTGGATCCAAAGTATGAACAGAATTATCATCAATATCTGATAAGTTCTATGTTGATGGCACAGATGTTTGTTGAGCAAGTTTAGGTTCCATATCTTTTCTATACATTGTACGATCACTAAGCTGCTGTTACTGCTGTTGAATGATAGGCCGCTGTTGGTCTACAGAGTGATGACATCTCCTGGAGCTGGAATCACTGCATGGCCAAGTAAAAATGTGGCCATTTGAAAAGTCAGTCCTATTCCTTCTAAGTTTACATTTTTTGTTTCGATCAGCCTTTGTTCAAATTGAGCTATCCTATCTAAAGTCTCATGCAGTAACCTTGAATGTTCATTTAATTCAACACTAGAGACAAGATTAGAATATTGGAGACCTATCTGTTTTCACAGGTCTTGTCCAATAGGCTCAAAATAAGCACTCACTAGTTCCATATAATGAAAGGAGAAACTAAGGTTAATGATCTGCCATCTCCTCAGCAGGTCAGAGTACTTGGCTGTGTAAGTGGGCATTTTTAAAATTCTAAGCCCTCTAGGCATAATCTTGAGCTGCAAATATCATTCTGACATAGGGAGAGCATGCAAACACCATACAGTAACAAGAGATTAAAATTGAATCCCAGCCCCCAAAACTGTGAGATAAAGATCTTAAACCAGATCTGTATAAAGGAGGATATTAAACATGAAGTCATATAGGAAAAAGAATAGCAGCCCATGAAAGGAACAAGGAAGGGAGCAGATTTCTACCCTAGGGTAAGTAGTGAATTCTGATTGCTTGATAAGGTGTATTAGTCCTGGGACACATCAAGTCAGAAAGATGACAGGATGAAGAAGAGAATAGGGAGTTGGGGCAGGAGAAAGAGTGTTATATTTGCAAGAAGCTGTGGAACAAACTTGGAAATTTCAAGTTCCAGGGAAAAGAGGAAGTAAGAGTTCTGGTGTAAGATTATACCAGAAATGATCTAAAGCTTCCATGTGAAGGAAGAAATCAACATTTCTGGTTCATTAATAATGGCTAATATATTCTGCTACTCCCTTCTCATCTCATCTCCTGGTTTGCATGTCTTTGGCTAGAGAGCAACTCTAACTTGCTTTCTAGCTCCTATCCACTGAATGTATACAGCTATAAATAATTTTTCTACAATTCTCATACAATTTAATGTAATTTTTTCTTTGTGATTTCTTAGCATACAGACACATCATTTTTTCTTAGTTATGTTATTAACTGTAAACTATTTATTGCTATGCTGTAATAAGTGTTCTCTTATTTGAAAGTGAATAGTCTTTGACTTTTGGCCTGTGTCATGACTGAAAAGTTTTCTTGGACCAGTTCACCTACATAATTAGCAAGCACAGATAAATAAATGTAGGTTAAACCAAGGTACAGGAGGTCATAGATGCCCAATGAAAGGGCTGTTATTCTACAGTGATTATGCCAGAGATGCATTAGGAAACTGAGAACAAACACAGGGAGTATCAAGTTAACATAATGGATTAGGGATAGGGATGTCCAATCAATGTGCTGTTCAACAGTGATTGTGTCACTTTGGGGGAAGGGTAATTACAAAAAGACAATGGTGTGGGACTTAAGGGGAGTGGAGTATGATGAACCTGGAGACAGGATCAGAGCTAAGTTAGGAGAATAAGAACAAGTTGGGGGAGAGTGTCAAGTTATTAGAATGGATCTGTGACACAGTACTCATGGCTATAAACAATGGTTTGAGAAGGAGGCAACATGTGAAAGGCAATGTGGTTGCACTGGAAGGCAATGCCAGTT
Organism: Protopterus annectens; assembly: GCF_019279795.1. Classification (NCBI taxonomy): domain Eukaryota; kingdom Metazoa; phylum Chordata; order Ceratodontiformes; family Protopteridae; genus Protopterus; species Protopterus annectens. Next base: position 266,272,583 of record NC_056733.1, read on the forward strand.
ATTATGGCAAAACAAAGGGCATACAGGCTGTGGAAGGGAGTGGATGAAGAGACAGAGGAGGCAAAGCACATGGAAGCAAGCAGAAGGGCAACAGTAGAAGGTAGCAAAAGCACAAGCTGAAAGGAAGCAAGACAGGAAACAAAGGCTTCCTCATACATAGCAGAAAGAAAGAAGGGAGGGATACACTGACTAGTTTGAACAAAATTTGGAAAGAGATTATGGAAGAATGAAAATGCAAAGGTACTTAACGAATATTCAACTTCCATCTTCACAAAAGAAAGCATCAAGGGAGTGACATTCTGGAGAAGAACATAGTGAGAAGTGAGTAGACACCAGGATTGAAGGAGAGGTGGTTGAGAAGTAACTGGCTTTCTTAATGGAAGATAATGCATTGAGATCAGTTGCGTTATTCCAAACTTCCCCAGACATCTACCACTTTGCTAATAGATCCTCTGACTGAAGATCACTAGTCTCTGTGGAAGTGTCTGAAGATTGGAAGACAGCAACTGTGGTGCACTTCTACAAGGAAGGGGGATAGGAAAAATTCAGGGAACTATAGACCTCTTAGCCTAGCAGCAGTATCAGGGGAAAGGTTATCCTGTGGGTAAGACTGCTTATGTTTCCTGAAGGACAGCAGCCCACATGGATTCATGACCAAAGGCTACTGTCAGACAAATCTAGTCCAGTTTTTGTGGCTGAGTTACAAGAGAATTTGACAAGGAGTTACCAGTGGATTTGGCTTTCCTGGACTTCATCAAGGCCTTTAACTTGGTACCACATGAGTGGCTGCTGGGAAAACTGAATGAGTTGGGTGTATGGTCATGACTAAGGAATCGGATTATTGTTTGTTTATAGGATAGAACACAAAGGATTATCTTGAGAGGAATATCAGAAACTGGGAATTAAGAAAGTGAGAATTAAGTAGTGGAGAGCTACAGAAATTGGTCCTGAGTTCAGTAATATTCATTCTGCTCATTTATGACATATTGCTGGAGTAATGATCCAGACCAGCCTCTTCACTAATGACACAATTTTAACAGTAGCAGTTGAGGATGAGAGGAATAGTCTAAGGAAGAATTTGGAAAGGCTGAAAGATGGCAGTTAAGATTCATTGTAGACAGATGCAAAGTGCTGCAACTGGGCCACACCAACCATACTGTGAAAGATCAGATTTATATTGCAGTATTAATAGCAGATGGGATATCCCACCAAGGATAGCCATATGTCCAGCTAGCATACTAAAGCCCAGGTGCCTTCCTCTCCTGCTATACATCTGACATATGACCCCATCCCAAAGGAGGCAGGTGGTACATAAGTGATGGTGCAGAGTATCTCAGAATGTTCTTGCCACCAACCCAAATACTGAACTATTGCCACTTCAACTTTGGTTTGGCAGATGTAGGATTCATACCTCTTTCTTAACCATTGAGCTGATAAGTATTTCTGTTGGGGACCCCTCCACTTTTCTTATATTTGGTAATAAATTTGCACGTCATTAAAGTGGGGAAAATGTGACTGTGGAAAGCAGATTCCTCACAAAGATCCCCACTTAAAGTGGCTTTTTTGCTTGGGTGTTGATGACAACTATAAGGACACGTTTGTCAGTCATTTGTTCCTAACACCCTTAGTGGCTGGCTGTCTTCCTTAAAATTTTACCTTGAAAATCAAAGGCTTAAGTAGCTTTAGCAAGGTAAAATGGCCTCTGGGTCTTTGCTTACCAAGATCCCTCTGATGCTGAAAAAGACTGTGAAACCAAAGCTTGGGGTTTCTGCTGTCCAGTCAGACCTGGGTGACTCCATTGTATCTCTTAATGAGGACTGTCTGGTTCTTTCAACTGTTCCCTCTAATGCAACCCTATTGGAAACTGATATGGTGCAGCTGTCTTACATGTCCCTCATGACCAACTAGTCATCTATTTTTGATGACAAATGAAAACCTTGGCTTATTTCAGAGGGGAACTTGAGGGCATATTTTAAATCATAGGGAGGAAGTTCTCGATTTCTTGATTGAGGTATGTCAGGGCCTGGTGCCACTGTCTTTTTATGCAGGTAGACATCCAACTTAAGAAGAAGCAGAAGTCTAATCATATTGTTTTCCCTCAGATGTCTATGGATCTTCACAAGAAATGGTAGGATTTTACACAAGGGCTTTTCAAAGCCATAATTCACTTGAAGATTCCTTCATTTTTTTGCTTCTGCTCCTTCTACTTCTTCTCCTCTCAAGAGGTAAAGAGAGATTTCTTCTGATGAGTAGGATACTGAATCTGATGAGATGGAGTTTTTGGCTTATTTTTCCCAAATCAACCCAGTGCATATCCTGGTTCGGTAACTATTTAGCTAACCGTCAACAAGCAGTTCTATGGCAAGACCTACTGTCCCCCTTACTACCAGTAGCTATAGGTGTCCCATAAGTGTCCATCCTCGGTACCTTGCTATTTACACTATTTACTAACCAGATAGCATCATGCTCACTCTCTGCTTCTATAGTGCAGTACGCAGATGATACCACTATTATATGTGCCACACCCACCTTGAACGAACTAAAAACCATCACCCGAAATAACTTTACCCTAGCCGAAGAATGGTTTACCAACATCAAGCTTATACTCAATCCCAAAAAAACAAACTCATTCTCTTCAGCCCTGGTAGATCTCCTCCAGTAGACAATAACTTTGCCATAAAATCCAAAGATTATACACTAATCACCCCAACATCACACACTAAGCTTTTAGGCATAGAAATTGACAATAATCTGAAATTTGACATCCATATCGCCCAAACAATCAAAAAGGTCAACAAAAAGATTGGACTTCTTTATAAGAACAGTCAATTCATGACTAAGCACACCAAAGCCACCATTGTTAGAGCCCATCTGTTATCCATCCTCCTATATGCCTCCCCTATCTTAACTAACCTTCACCACATAGAACTAACCAACATGGAATCTTGCTACAACAAGATTGCCAAGTTTGCTACCGAAGCCACTCATAGGTCTCATAACTGTCTAGCCCTCAAGCAACTGAAATGGCTTGAGTTTCCACAACTCCTCCTACTCAAGCAGCTAACAATTGCACATAAACTCTACTACCATCCTGATAAAACTCCTGCCCTGCAACAACTAATTCATCCCTACACCGCCTCCAGAAACTTAAGATCTTCACACCTGAACCACATAAACGTCATTAAATACAAAAATGAGGCTGGCAAATCTCTCTTTGCTGCTCCATTGCCAGAACCTGGAATGCTCTCCCAGATCACCTAACCTCTACAACCTCTACTTCCCAGTTCAAAAAACTTCTCAAAACGCATTACATAAAAAATTGGCTCTGTCCATGTCACCCACCCCCCAGGATAGGCAATATCAACTCACTGTTGCTGGGATTCTATTATCAAATGATGGCTCTCCACCTCCCACTTTCCCTACTTGTTTTCCCATATATAAAGCCCCTAGATTTCTAAAAAAAAAAAAAAAACACAGATATTGAAATAATTGTATTAGTAATTGCTCACTCTTAGTTATGTTATACGATGTTATTATTTCAAAAGTATGCTCAACTAAAAAAGAACTCCTGTATGATTTTATCTTGTTATTTCTATCTGTTATATTGCATGCTAAATATGCTCTACGGTATTAAGCCCATGTATGATTTATCTAGTGAATGTGTATCCATTGTATTTTACTATTATTGGAGCTTTTCTCCCTGGGCCTCTGCTGAAAATGGACCTGTGTCTAGTCCGACCTTCCTGGTAAACAAATGTAAAATAAAATAAAATAAATAAATAAAATAAATCCCTTCCCCCATGGCTTATGCCTTTGATGATGAGGAAATCTTGTCTCTTGATCCTCCTCTGGAAGAGCTTTCTTTTGGAGACACTATCATTAAAATGATGCAGCATTTTCAGTGGGAAGGTTCACAGTTATCTGATGTTCAGAAAAGATACAATGCCCTTTTGGAAATGGGGGTGCCTAAACCATCGGCCATTCTTCTTGTTTTGGAGGTTTTGCTGGACACATTTTCTACTGCCTGTCTTAATCCAGAATCTCAACCACATCATGCAAAAACTTGATAGATTTTTATAAGGTTCCAGAGTCAGAAAAATTCTTATATAAGTACCTCACCTCAGCACCTGCTGTTATCTCCTTTTTCACTGAAAAGTCTACAAAACTTATTCCTTCATTAAATGCTTTGCTCACTGATAGGGAAGGAGGACTATTGATAGACGTGGCAAAAATGTGTACACTTCCATGATAACTATCTTTTCAAGTTATCATTTACCAAACCCATTTGATCAAATATATTTTATCTATGGTGGGTAATATAGGCAATGTCTTTTCAGATTTAGATGAATCAGTCACTACATTTTCTGCCTTGTCTCTTTTTAACTCTCATTTTCAACTTGCCAGGTATTCTATTACAGGCAGTTATGATGCTGCTAATGTCTCTTCAAAAGCAATTGCTACTGAGTCTTCTTTGTAGATTACTGTGGCATAGACTTCAGCCTTTAACTGAGGATGTCAAAGCTAAACTTCAGGACTCCCCTCTGCATAAGCAATATCTTTTCGGATCTACTACTGCAGATGTTACTGGAGAAAGGTAAGGCTATGCAAGGTTTTAAGCAAATTTTCTTTTCACTTGTCCCGAAGTTTCAGAGAAACTACACTTTTAAGGTTGACCCTTTTGTACTGAAAGACAAAAACCATCTCAGAAAGTTAAAGAACCCCAAGAAAGAAGATTTCAAGAAAAATGGCAGGATTTCAAGGGTGCTAAACCCTCCTTTCCTGACAAACCAGCCTCTTTTTGACTATCAACCACTACATTCCTCAACACCTCTGCCATCTGAAAGTTACTGTGTCTCAAACACTATCTCTCAGACAAATGTGTTCTATCATCCAAAAATGGTTACAAAATGTCTTGGATTTCTTTTCCACATATCTTAGACTTTCCCTTGCCTCCTCAAAACCAGATTTTCCTAATTCTCCCTCTCTTCAAGAAGTTGTTACACAGGGGACAATACAATTCGTGTCCCCCTTATCTGTTAGGAAGAGAATTTATTCAAGAATTTTTCTGGTTACAAGAAAGGAAGGCAATTGAAGACCTGTTCTGAACCTTTCCTCTATGAACGCCTTTCTTAATATTCCAAGTTTTAAGATGTTGACACTACAATCCTTGCTGCCAATGATCCTTCCCAGGTGTTTTTGGTGACACTGGATTTAAAGATTCTTAAGGTTAAGAGACTTGAATTTTGTTATGTCTTCGGAAAAGTCTAGGGTTCACTTTGAACCTCATAAATTCTTGTTAAAGTCCATGCAGACAACACTTTGTCAATGACAGCCTTCATTCCTACAGCCAAAATACAATTCCTCTTAGATAACATTTGAACCCTACATCCCTTGAATGCGACTTCAGCAAGACAGAGAGATTGAGAGCCATGGGGTACATGGCATCAACAAAACTGACGGTACTTATGCCAGACTCCACATGAGGAAGATGCAATGGTATTTCAATTCAGTTTGAACAGTGCACTGCCATCCTATTTTCAACATATTTAAGTAAAAAAAAATTGTTTTTAAACTGTAACAAACTATTTGATATACATATAGAAAACTGCTGCTACAGTTTACACCCTGCCTGCACAGAAGCACTCATGTTTCATTAAAAAAATTCTTCTACTTCTTTTTAAACTGTCCCAAACTGCTTGCTACAAATGTAGCAGACAGTTGCTACAGTTTATATCCTGCTTGCATGGAGCACTACAGAGCTCATGTTTAAGTTATCGGAAAAATAATTCTTCTTTTCAACTGTAGCAAACTGCTTTCAGGTTTTAGTATTAAAAAAAAAAAGATTTTTTTTTTTACTTTTAAACTCAGTTGCTAATGTTTTAGACCACACACAGAGTACTACACAATTTAGGTTTGTCTACAAATGCAATACTGGCTTTTAAAAGCCGGTATTGCAATAAAGAGAAATTGTAATTGGCTTATCACATCTCATCTCCCATTGCTCTGCACGTGGGCTGTTGCCCCACCCGAGCAAAGATACTGCAGATACCTCAGATTTTATTTGGATAAAACCAAATGTATCAGGACATCTGACCATTTTTTGTGTCTTTTCAAGATAAGAGCTGAAGTTCTTCAGTTTATAAGCAAATTTTTGCAAAATGGATTTCTAAGGCTATTTCCTTTTGTGATTATGTCCATGACAAGCAGTCCCAGGCCCCAGATAAGGCCTGTTCTACTTTAACTGCATACTGTTGCGGGGCATTCTTCAAGGATATGGATTTTAGAGAGATCATTGAAGCAGCAACTTGGTCTTCTTTTCATACTTTCAGTACACAATTTAAAACTGATATTTTTTTCTAGGACTAGAGCAGAGTTTGCTAATCCTATTCTCTGGGAACAATATGATCATAACTCAGCTCAACCTTCCTCCTTCCTTTCTTCTTAGACGGTTTAAGATTTTGCCATCTGTTAGCAATCCTGCAGTGATCCAATGGGATATATAGTGCAGTTCTATAAGAACATATTATAACACTAAATGTCTTTTTGTGTTTTTCAGTTTTTGGCAGAGGTGTTTCTTACTTTGTTATCTCTCTTCTTTTCAGCTTGTACTTATGCATATAGTTACCACTCCTTCTACTTCAGTTCTATGGTCTGGGGCAAGAAAGTCCTGGGTAATTTGCACCTATATGTCCTTTATGTACCTCTCGGATCCTCAGCATGAGGTCTTGTGTGTGACATACAGAGGTAAAGAAATGAGCCCAGGTTTTGGTATGCTGGCCAGATGTAAGGCTTTCCTTGGCAGGATGTCCTATCTGTTAGTAATACTGCATCAGTGATCAGTTGGGCATCTGCTGTTATAATATGTTCTTGCACAACTGTACTTTCATAGAGAAGATAACTTATATATGGAATGGAACTTCAGAATGTATGGTAGAGAGGAGGCCAGTGGAGTAATTCAAAAGACAATGAACACATGGGAAAGAGGTAAGGGGAAGACAAGAAAGGAGGGGTTGGCAGAATGTTAAATGCACAGAAACAGTAAACTAGGTAGAAATATCAACTCCTGCTGTCAGACTCATGTAATAAACATCTAAATGCTACAATTGCTAAAGTGTATCAGAAAACATATTGTCCTTGTTGGGCAAAGACTTCTGTATTAACAAAGTCTGGAGTGTCTTCTACCAGTACACAGCTGCTTACATAATTCTTGACATATTTTCTCCACCTTGCAAGGTCCATTTTGTCATAAAGTTAATTTGTATGTAAGTGCTTGAATGTTAGCTTTTTACAGTACTTAAATGCACCAGTGTTATGTTTGCTTGATACCAGAAGGTGAGAGTAAGTATATCCAGTCTGCCCTTTTAAATTCATAGGTTCATAGGTAGGGACTAGGCTATCGGCCTTGGGTCCTATATAAGCCTAGCCAAAAAGGTTCCCTGGTTTTCGCCACCCAAGGAAATTATTTTCCTGTGCCCCTGTCAAGCAGTGCCACAGAAGTGATCCCGAGGTGAATTTTCTATTTCCCATCCAGTCGTCAAGGTTTTTTTTTAAAGAGGGCCAATGAGGAGCTTTGCTTGACATGAATGGGTAGTTTGCTCCAGAGTATGGGAAGTCTCTGGGACAGGAATCCTTAACATTCTAGCACTCCTCAAGCGTAGCTTTGCCTTTATGTTTTCCACCTTTCCCATACCTTCTTGAATGCATCAGCAAATTCCTTATCCTCTACATATTGTAATAGTCTACTCCATGGTTCCACAACCCTCCCTGTGAAAAAGTACTTTTGGAGATCCAGAGGAGAGTTTATCCCTATAATTTGCTGCCTGTGCATCCAGCTTCCACCTGTTCTTTAGTTCAGACTGACCCCTTCTCTATTTCCCTAAACATGACCTTGTGCACCAGTATTATATCCCTTCTGCCCCTTCTGATCCCAAGTGAGAAGAGTTGTGGCTCCTCTACTAGCCAAGGGTTAGGGGTCATGAGTAGGGTTAAGGGTACAATTAGGGTTAGCACACATGATTAAGGTGAGCAGGGGGGCTTTGCTAACCCTAACTGTAACCCTAACCTTACACCTGCCCCTAACCCTACACATTACATTACTAAAAACCCTTTCCCTAATAGCAGTACTACCAAGATGGAACTAGATCTCAGTGTTGTAGCCGCAGTTTACTGATAGGCTTTATAGTGGGAGAGAAGTATTCCATTATTTGTGATTCACCCTTTTGAGTCATTTGGTAATTTTGTTTTCTTTCTTTCAAGTTTTTTACCTTTCATGATGAATTGTAAATATACACACGTGTGTGTGTGTGTGTGTGTGTGTGTGTGTGTGTATACTATATATATATATATATATATATATATATATATATATATATATATATATATATATATGGCAGGTGCCACCTTTTGCTTAAATGTTCAGCTTTTCCAGCTAGACTCTTCCTAATTCTGGATTGCTGCACCTATCTTTTTTGTTATAAGCAAAGAAATTGATCTTGTTCTCCATTCCCTAAGCTATGTCTAAGACAGGTGAAATGTTTTTGAGCTAATATCCGCGGTCCGCGGTGGTGCAGCGGTAGCATTGTTGCCTCACAGCAAGAGGTTCTACTGTTCGATTCTTGGCTGGAGTGCGGGGAGTGCCTTCTGTATGGAGTCTGCATGTCCTCCCCGCGGTTGGGTGGGCGTTCGAAAGACATGCATAAATGGGCGTACCTTCATTGAAGGTTGAATGTCGAGCTGGCACCTCAACGTTCGTGAAAATCTACTGCCAATTATTAGCGGACCGGAGTTCCGCTGTGGCGACCCCTAATCAGGAAAAGCTGAAAGACAACAACAAACATCTCCTCTAGTGTAATTCCTGATATTGTACTTCTCACCATGACTCTGTGTCCTATCATTTAGCCATGCAGCTGGCCATTTCCTTTTGTCTTGGTCTTAACCCAGCCCTTCCAGTCTTCCTGTCAGCCTTCACAAGGAACATAGCACTTGCTGAAGTCAAGATAGACCATGCCTGCTGGTATTCCTCTGTCAAGTTCAGGTGTAATTCATTTATAAAACTAGATCAGGTTTGACTGACAGCTTCTTCTGGCCTTGAACATGTGTTGGTTGCTCTCCTGAATATTATTGTCCTCTAGAAATTATATTTTTTTGGTGGTGTTTTGCCTGGTTTCAAAAATCTCTGTATCAGTGCTTGCTTGAATGACACTGGGGACCACGCAAGCATCCCATACCAACATAAAAGGGTGTATTCACTAACTGCTATGTCTTCGGGTCTTTCCAGTTGTTCATACTTACTTAGTCTTCTTATATTCGTAGTGTAAAAAAGCTCTGTGCATAATGACATGTTGTTGAACAGAAATTTAACACAAAGACTTGGCATGGTACACATTTTGTAATTCATCTTGTGGCATCCACTCTACTGGGTTTTTGGTGGTGCACAGCCCCAAGTGAGATAACATTGACAGTATGGTTGCCATTTGTTTTAAAGTGATTTGTCACACTTTCCTTAGCAAATGTAAATAATCCTTAGTTATAGTAGTCTTCTTTTCATAAACCATATCAAATTTTACAGTGTTTGATGCAAATATTTGCTATTTTTGCAATTGAATTCATTGTTAAGCACAGCCCCTTGAAAATTTTATTAAAGCTGAAAACTTCTAACATGGCATCATAAAAAATGTACCAATGATGCCTCACTGTTTACATTAGTGTGTAAGCTACTATTTTTCCATGTCATATGCAGCAACAAGGAAGTGTTATATCCTAGTAAGACAATTTTTCAGCTATTTCTCACAAGTGGAACACCCATCCTTGAAAAGTAACATTTGATGTGCTGCTAGTGAAACCATAATGTTAATAAGTATCGTCTCCTGTAAAGACACGTGGTTGGGTTAATTACCGACAATACTTTGCTAGGATGTGTAAATCATTGCTGATAACTAGCTTTCCATCATTTTGTGGCTGTGGCCATAAGCACAAAAAAAAAAAATGTTATAATCTTTGTTTTGTTTTCAAACTCTACAGCTTTACTATTGGAAGTGTGTAAATAACAAATGTGTGAGAGGTGTAACAAAATTTGAAATACAGCTTGGTGTGACTTAGGTTAAGTGTGGTTGGTTCATCTTTTTTGAATATTTCTTAGCAATAAGAGTAAATTGCAGATTTCTCCTGGTGTACCATACATTGCATTAGCAGTGACCAGTTTCCTAATCACCATGATACCTAGTCATCTAAGGTATTTTAAAATGGTCAGTTTTAATGCCTGGCTTGAAGATGACTCCACAGAGCTCTCCATTTAGATTTGTTGCATTCAGGAGAATTTAAGCTTCACATTCTAAAAGGCATTCGTGGGAATTGCTGTTACAGCTTTGATTGATTACTCCAAACTTTCTGGTGGAGCCTGTTCTTGTGAACAGGCCATGTTTTGCTTCACTTCAAGCTAAAGCTTCCACCACTGATCCATGGTAAGAATTTGAGTGATGTATTTAGTGGTACTTTGGTGACCTTAATACAGTATTAATGTTATAGTGGGCTAGCACCCCTGCCCCTAAATAGGGTATGAATGCACCACTGTGACACACAGATGACAGGAAGCCACCCACTAACATAAAGGTGATTATCACTGATGTGGTTTGACTCCCACTACTGACAACCAAGACTGAAGTAATAGCAAGAAAGTGCACACAAATGAGTAATTAACAAAGTACAGTGTGACCCCAAGAGCATAAAGGAAGTATATACCACTGTCCTGAGTATGGGCTTCCAACCTCCACACCCAGAATAGACTGCACACAGGCCACTTATTGAGTTGAGTCCACGGCCAAGCACTCTCAGGCTCCTATCTCATTAACTGTGAACCAATTTCTTCCAGTGTCCCTTTATCACTGCTAACTGGAATTTATACACACACACACACACACACACACACACACACACACACACACACACACACACACACACACACACACACACACACACACACACACACACACACAAATCTCCAGGGGTGGCTGGCAGAGTTTTCCAATTCCCCACAGTCTTTTTCCTGGCATGTACTGCTATCACCCAGGAAAAAATTAGAGACTGTCAGTTACCTGCTGCTCTTTAATCAAGCCAGATCTGAAATATACAAATTAACATGCCTTTTATTGATAGCTGACCTTAACTAGTCTAATGTGAAATGTGTGCCACAGCTTGATAACCAGTAGATCCAATATTGTCTATTTTCATCTGATTCAACTCATGGGATGTCAGATCCAATCATGTCTGACCTTAGCACTGATTCTGAAGCCTCTTCAATCCAGGGCACTGACTTCTCCCATACCTAAAATTCCCTCCCCTTTACCTTAGTACCTCATATCTCATTTGTCAACTGAAGACTTCAGACCCATTCTCCAAGTGCTCTTCAACCAGCAATATATCCTTTGCATTATATCCATATTTTCTCCTCTCCCTGCTGAGAGATTTATCTCTCCTGTTTTAGTTTTAGACATAGTGTGTTGATTGTGTGCATTTTAAAGCATTACTTTTTTCTAGATCTCGACAGTTAGGATAGTATAGTAGGTGTAGCTGTTTGTATAGTTGTTACGTTTGGTGTGTTGTTCATGGTTGTAGATTTAGTAACTGGCTTAGACTTTTTCTATTAAGTATTGATAGCGACCTTTTGCCAGTGTTCCTTTATTCTGGTAAGTCATAATTCTTAAATTAGACATGTTGGAGAGCCAGGGATTTAAAAAAGTGTTCTGACTGTGGACAAAAACTCCCTCCTTAGGAGCCCCATATTTTGTGTGTATGTACTGTTTGGATGCTGCCCACCTCGATACCCAATGCCAAGCTTGTGCCTCCTTTAGTTCCAAGGCAGTCCAGATTAGCAGAGATAAGCTCATAGTTAAAGGCCTCCTTCCTCCCCGGAAAGGATCTTCAACTTCTGCTGGCTCTGTCTCTTCCGCTGCTACTTCTACAGCTAGTAAACAAGATAAGAGCAGATCCAAAGACAAGCCAAAAGAAAAGGAAAAGGAAAAAGATAAGACTGAGTTAGACAAAGCGGATTGTGAAAAATCAAGGAATGTTTCTTGGATCTGATGGTGATGACTGGACTGGATCTAAAATGTCCTAGAAGGTCAGAACTAACAATTTCTTGAGTACATCCCTATCCTCTTTGGTCCTATTTCTCTAAGGATCTGGTGAGTTCAAGGTTACATTCACCAATACTTCAGGAGCGGAGGTACTCGAGACTGTGTTTGGTGGCTTCTTCTACTCGGTCATCCAGAAGCCTAATCAAACAAGACAAAAGGATGTTGTGGCAGTTCCTTAGAACACAAATATAGCTTGAGGTCTCTCAGTGCCAGCCCCTAGGAATGCACTGATTCTTGGCCTAACTACCCCTCGTCTTCTTTCTTTGGTCCTGGTCCACCCTTTGGACCCTGCTACCTTGGATCTGACCTGCCGCAGGATGCCTTTGTCAGAGCTGACAGTCCAAAATACTTCAACTCTGACAGCATCCCTTTATCTTTTGACTCCAATACATTTGGACTTGGAATAGACTTTGAGCTGAAGCATCGGTGCCAGAGTTTGAGGGGCTGGGTTGACACCGAAGTTGTTGGAACCAACCCTCCTTCTCAGGGCCTCGGCACTTGATAGTGCAGATCTGAAATCAGCTTTAGGTTCAAGACCCATCAGTGTTGAGGTATCTGCTCAGTCTTTGTATAAGAGGAGGCCTACAGAGCTGATAGCATCTTTGGCCTTCAAGGCTTTTGAGAGGGTCCTATCAATGCCAAGGGGAAAGGGACTTCCATCCAGCTCAGCTCTATGCAAATCCCAACAGGATTCTGCCTCTACTTCCCATTACTCTGTCAGACAGGGAAAGCTGGTATCACAGGCTTGCAAGGCTGCATGCTACATTAGCTCCCAGTCTGATCCAGAACCTTTTCATATTCCACTGGAACTAGTTGATAAGAAACAGACATGCAAGCAGAAGCACATAGCCTCATCTCTAGAGTCTTTCACTGAAGACACAGACTTGTATGAAGGTGAAGGCTGCCCAAGATTTCACCCAGAAGACATCACCTTCAGTGAAATTCTTGAAATGATGAAACAGAGAGGGGGATGGTCCACCAAGAACTCTTCAGCAGATGAGTCTGTGTTCCTGGAAGCCTTTGGTTCCAGCTCAGCATTGTCCTGGGTAATAACACCTATTGACCCTCTCATTGACCTTATGGCTCAACAGGCATGGAAGGACCCTGGTATGGTAGAACCAATCCCCCAATGACCTGAAAAGATATTGGCAGCACCAAAAAAGAGGAAACATTGGAGCAAGATCCACAGGTGGATGCTATGATGGTTGTAGCTGCCATTATAAAAGAACTATCGGAAGAAAGTTCCTCGGTCCATCCCACTAACAGGGATTCTAGGGATATGGACCAGTTTGGTAAATGGACATATGCTTCAGGAAATTTTGCACTCAGAGCACTGAATTATTTGGCTTGTGTTATTAGATTCCAGAGAGACTTGACCAAAGAGCTTTGTAAGTCTCTGTTGGGTAATTTGCCTGTGCATATTTAGAAGACCGTGGACTCCTAGCGCTCTACTCTCCAGTCTACTTCCAATGTAGCCATGCAGGTGCTTTCCAATGCAGCTGATGGCATGGTTAGGGAGGCAGGCACCAGCATCACCATGAGTCAGCATGCCTGGATACATCTTTGTGATTTTCAGGAAGGCTTTAAGACATCCTTCTTTAATGCTCCTTTGATGGATCCACTCTCTTTGGACCCAAGATAAAAGACATGCTAAACAGCAGTCAGCAAAAAGTGAAACTGTCTCTGCAGTGGGAATCTGTTTCTCCTCCTCACAGAAAACCTTTTCTAGGAATCAAAGGGCTGTGAAGAAAATGTGGTCCTGCAAGTGACAGAGTTTTTATCATGTCAGCCATGGAGATATACCTTCTCATGGCAGAGGAGGAGGTAGCTACAATGAATGTTGCCCTAGATGGAGAGATAGACTGCACAACCAGAGCTGTCATCAGGACTGGCCTTAGGTCAACTGGTGCCCTAGGCAAAAGGGCTCCATGGCACCCCCCACCACACCATCTGGTGCCCCCATCCTAGTCTACTTACACCATATAAATACTGGAAAAGCGCCCCTACTAGAGCAGCACCCTAGGCGGCCGCCTAGTTGGCCTATGCCTAAGGCCGGCCATTGCTGTCATGGACCACTCACCAAGGAGCCCTGTAAGCACTCCTAAAGAGTTGCCCAACTACTGCAGTCTAGAAGCTGTTGGATGTACTTATCCATGCATCTGCAGTCCTGTCTAACTATAACAACAAATTATTGGGTGCTAAACATAATTTCCAGAGGCTATTCAATTCTCTTTTCCCTTCTTCCAATAAAAAAGAAGAATTTTCTGATGTTCCTCCCAGTCAATGGGAACTCCCAGCAACACAAATTTCAAAGCTGTTAGGAAAAAGAGTCTTCTAACCAGGCCTCCAAAGATCAAAGCCCGGCTTGTATTCAAGGTTACTTTTTGTACACTAAAAAACTGGGAACCTCATACCCATTTTGGATCTGTGTATTCTAGATCATTTTGTGAAACAGGCCAAATTCTGGATGGTCACAATTCAGTCCATTTTGCTTCTACTGAGGAAGGGTGATTGGATATGCTCCATAGAACTACAGGATGCGTGCTGTCATGTGACGACAGAGATGCATTCAAGGAGATTCCTCCATTTCTGCCTGGGGGCCAACCACAACTAGTTCAGAACCCTGCCTTTTGGTCTCACCACAGCTCCAAATGTGTTTACTAAGATAATGGCAGTGGTGGCAGCTCACCTTCACCTGCTTGGGATCCATGTTTTCACATTTCTCAGTGATTGGTTCTTAACTGGCACATCCAGGGATCTGCTATTGAATCATCTGGACCATCTCTTCCACCTAATGTAAGATCTAGGGACCACAATCAAACTAGCCAAAAGTCACCTTAACCAGACACAGCAGATAAAATTTGTTGGATGTCACCTGACAGATCATCAGACTTCCCCACCCCAGAGTGCTCTCCCCGTGCCACACAGCTTTGCAATTACTCCATCACTCTTCCCCTCCAGCAAGGTTGATTCTTCTTCTTTTAGGTCTAATGGCTTCTACAATCTTAATGGTTCCACTATCCAGATTTTACATGAGAGTACTTTAATGGACTCCAGCTGTACAGTGATCTCAAAATGTTCAGCCTCTGTATATGAGGTTTCATATCATTCATATCTGCAAGACAGCACATCTCCTGATGGATAAAGTCTCCTTCAGTGACAGAAGGACATCCATTCCGAATAGTAACCACAGACACCTCCCTCCTAGGGTAGTGGGGGGCATTTCAAAGGAAGAACTGTCCAAGGTATTTGATCACATACAGAGCTCAATCTTTACATCAGTATCCTGGAGATGAGGGCAGTCCTCCTAACATTGCAGACATTCTAGCATGATCTCCCCAAAGGTGTGATTTCTGTACAGTCAGACATGTCAGTAGTCTGGCACATCAATGTCAAGAGGCTAAGAGAGTTTGACAATGGGCAATATCTTTCCATCACTTTCTGATAGCAAAGCATATACTGGGGATAGCTAATGTACTAGTGGACAAATACAACAGAACCATATTAATGCCTCATAAGTGGTCCCTTAATCCAACTGTGACAACTATGATTTTCCATGACTAGGGCCAGCCTCACTTCAATATCTTCACTTCCTCACTAATTAGCAAGTGCAGCAGTTACTTTGCCCTGATCTCTCCACAGGAACAGTCACTGAGAGATGCTGTGGTCCACAACTGGCCCCCAGTTCTCCTCTATGTCTTTTCCCCCATTGCCCTTAATTAACAAATTCATCCAGAAAGCAAGAATGTACAAGCTAGAGGGATCCTCATTGATTCATTATGACCTCGACAAATATGGTTCCCCTTTCTGTGGTCTTTACTAGTACATCCATCCTAAGTACCCAAAGCATGTTGGATCAGTACCCAGTAACACACTGTCCAGATTGATTTCTCTCCACAAGAGATCTATGAAATTAACCAGTTGGTTCCTCCAGTTCTAATCTTAACTATAGATCCCAGGTTCCCAACTTCAGTTGTTCAGATAATATCATCCTCTCAAAAACATTCCATTAAGAAGATGTACCATGATGTTGCAACTCAGAAAAAGTGGTTTGTTGTGCTAAGTGTTCCCAATGCATGTGTTTCTACATAGGAAAAACTGAACGTAAGTTGAAACACCGCATTGGGGAACATATGAGGGACATCAGAGATGAATGTGAGTTTATTTCCTTGGCAAAACATGCTAAAGAAAACAGTGGACACAATTTTAGATTTATAGTGTTGGACAGTATAGCAGTGAACAATGGGTGGGGGTGGGGGTGGGGGGGTGCATGGCCACTGCTACTGGAAAGACAAGAATTGATATGGCAGTTGCGCTTAAATTCCAAGGTTTGGCCTAGGTTGAATGAGGCTGTTTCTATTTCAAGTGTTTTAAAATTAAAAGCCTTGAATAGATGACACCTGATTTTTATATGTATTTACATATATACCAGTTACTTTTAGGTAAATACTTGATTTTATAAGTATTTTACAAGTATTTTTGCACTAGGTTTTTAACAGAAGAAACATGCTGTTTTACTTATTTAAGTCTATTAGATATGCATTTTAACAGTGTCCATTTAGTATTTCTATTTGTTTACAATTTTAAAATGTTTGATATGTTATCTTATACATTACATTTTATACTCAAGTCACTCATTCAGGTATTTTCTCTTAAGCAAGGCTGTATATATGTCATGAACCAAGGGTGTGGTTTAGTTGAGTTTAGAGGTGTGGTTTGTGATGTCACACATGCACTTTAGGTTACAAGATTTAAAAAGCTGTTGGAACATTTTTTATTTGTCTGATGAAGTTCCTAGTTTGTTTCAGGGACGAAAACACTAACCTTTTACTGCTGTATAAATAAAGTGGATTTATCACTTCTTCTTTGTGGAGTCCTTTGATCTGCATTTGCTTTTCTGTGGATTATTAAATTAAAAACTTTACAGATTATTATTTTGTAGGGGGGAAGCCCCCCTGCACCCCCACACCCCTCTACTTCAATATACTAACTCCGAGATCACACTACAGTGGGGAAAAGGATGCAATTCCTTATCCCCACTGTAATGCACTTCGGACAACTGGCTTACACGAATGTACATGTTCAATGTTATGTACTTCGCTCATGTGCAGTTTCGATAATACAGACTTTCGCTAAAGTGTGATTGCAAAACTGGAATTCAATGAAGTGTTTTTTTGACATTAAAACATAGACCCCATATATATATATATATATATATATATATATATATATATATATATATATATATATATGGTTCTACCTCACTTCAACGACACGCCGGAACATCGACAGGGAAATCGCGAGCCCCAGAAGATCGACAGCGCAGAAGACCGACGCGACGGGACCTAGAAGATCGACAAGCAGAAGACCGACCCGACGGATGAAAGCACCGACGCCGAGGATGCCGAAATGGGAAAAGGCTGTGTAAGTATGCGGTAGTGACGGACGTTAGGGTGCGAGTAAGGTAAGTGGGGATAGGGGTGGGTTAAGTGAGTTAGGGCTAAGGAGCGGGTCAGGTAAGTGTGCGGTAGTGATTGTGTTTGGGTTAGGGGCGGGATAAGTGAGTTAGGGTTAGGGAGCGGGTCAGGTAAGTGTGCGGTAGTGATTGTGTTTGGGTTAGGGCGGATAAGTGAGTTAGGGTTAGGAGCGGTCAGGTAAGTGTGCGGTAGTGACGGACCTTAGGGTTAGGGTTTGGGTCAGGGTTGTAGGTAGTTGTGTATGTGTGGTTTAGTGTGGGTTTGTAGGGATTTTGGTGTGCTTGTGTTGTGTATGTGGTTTTGGACGGGAATGTGTTTTGGTTGTTGATTGTGGTGTGTGAAGTGTATGAGGTTTCGTGTTTGTGTACCGTCGGTTATTTCGTTGTCGGGCATGTGGGATTTCGTGTTTTTGTACTGTCGGTTATGTGGTGTCGGTGATTGCGTTGTCGGTGTTGTGGTGTTTCGTTTATGTGAGGTAGAACCATATATATATATATATATATATATATATATATATATATATATATACACACACACACATGAGTCTACTTTGTTTTGTTGAATCTCATTTCACTGAATTTCATTTCACCCTGACCACATCGCTGAAAACACAAATTACTGAAAATTCATTTCACTGAATCTCATTTCACTAAACTGAACTTAGTATATATGGCACTGTGTAGAGTGCTGTAAGGCAAGTAAGAGGTATATGTCCTTTTCTCACTGTAGTGCGATCCTGGAGTTAGTATATATAGTTAGGGAGTGGTGGGGGGCACAACCCCCCACATTGGGGGCATGGGGAGCACAGCCCTCAACCTTGTCTGTGTTATATTGTATTTTACCAAAATTTTTAAAACAATACATTTTAAACAATAGACATGCATAGTTGCAACACCAAATGACTAACTCTCTCCAGAAGACAATTTGTACTCAAACTAAGTGGGGGCTATGCCCCCACACCCCCAGTGTGGGGGGCTGTGCTCCCACTCCCCCCCTAACTGTATATACTAACTCCAGGATTGCACTACAGTGGGGAAAAGTGCATATACCTTTTACTTGCCTAACAGTACTCTACAGAGTGCCATATATACTAACTGCAGTTCAGTGAAATGAGATTCAGTGAAATGAGTTTTCAGTAATTTGAGTTTTCAGTGAAGTGGACGGAGTGAAATGAAATTCAGTGAAATGGGATTCAATGAAACAAAGTAGACCCATATATATATATATATATATATATATATATATATATATATATATATATATATGGTTTACCTTTACATCGTCGATCCCAATATGGGTGAAACGGCTTCCGTGAATACCGAAGTGCGAACATCTCCAACGTTGAATTCCGCATAAGCGAAGGGCAAAACCTCACCCCTTTTTGACCCATGATTTTTTGCGGTTTTGGTTCGCTTAAATGAGTCGATTAAGTGGCCGGTCAATCATGTGCGATTGACGATTTAAAGGTAAACCTAGATATATATATATATATATATATATATATATATATATATATATATATATATATACACACACACACACACACACACACACACACACACACACACACACACACACACACACACATCTATCCTACATAAATTGATTGAATACCATTTATGTCGACATATATAATGCTGAAACAAATCGATCGACATTATGCATGTCGACGTGCTGCTATGCATGCACTGAGAATTAATCTCATCTGATGCAAAACTTTTTTAAAAAATCGCAAAAAAAGCCTAGTTTTTTTGCAGATGGCAAGCTTTCCTGTTCCCCACACCCCCTGCTAATTATAAATTCTAACTTTGAGATCTAGCAATCCTCAGGAAAAAATTTATATTTCCCTGCCCAGACATTGTTGATCTCACAAGCCTATTGTCCATCTGCTTAATCAACCAAATTGTGTCAATTAAACAAATATCAACCAAAGTACTGTTTAACAAAGTTACCAGTATAGATATCCTTGAAGATTTCACCCATGTTTCCCTACATTTCTGATACAGATTTTACAGTTGCACAGTGGCAGTGGAAAGCAAAACACCCTGAAACAGTGAAAAATGTCTCACACAACTGGGATCTCACAGTACAGCCAAATAATAATGGGAACTGCAATTTTGTGGAGTTGGGAATTAACTTTACAGGTAGGATTCACATTTTAGTCTAATTAGTCTAGACTTCTGGGCTTTTACATTCTATAATCACTTTCAGTTTTATACTGCTTACTTAGTATTATTTTAAAATGCCTTTACTGAATTAACATCTGTGATGTAAGTAAAAGCAATCAAATTATATTAACAAGTTCACATTTACAAACATTACCTATCACATATAGTGTCCTGTACAATATAATTAACCCAACATATGTAAATTGTTCAATTCCTGCCTTCTCTTAACTCTCATTCCTCCTCCAGACCAGAACATTTTTTTGATTGTATTGTTCCCACAATTTCCAGTTTTCCCTATGTTGATCACATCTGCCCTTTTATAAAAATCACACTTCTTGCTCTCTTATCTCTGTTACAATATTCACTACTTCAAGTATGGTTGGTTTAGACTTTAATTTCTATTTTCTAGTAAATTTCCTTTTTTGGCAACCACCAGAATTAAACTTAATAAGGCCTTACTATGTCTTGGAAATAAAGAGTTGAATGATTTTATCTGGGGGAAGATCCTGTACCCCAGTTCAAAAAATAATTTGCTTAGTAACAGTCATTTGTTCACCCAGTATTCCTGACAGAGCACTCCACAGGGAATTATTAAAGTCTGCCAACTCATTACACTCTGAAAACATATGCTCCCAGGTTCCATTTTCTTCCTTATTACAGCTCTGACATTTGCCACCTACCTGAGGAAAAACTCTTTGCAGTCTGCTTAGGCTATAAAAATACCTATGCAAACACTTCCAGGCAAAAATCTTAAATCTTGTAGACTTTGCAGCATATCGCTACTTTACGAATATAATATTTTGTATGACTGTTGTTATTCTCCTGAAGGACATGCATCTAAAATCCCACTCTTCCCTTGTTTCTTGAATTTTCTACACTTCATATTCATCAATTTCCACTTTGAACTGTAACTTTCTGCTTGTGTTATGTATATTGCCTTAACCATGTAGCGCTAAAGTATCCATTTAACTCAGATAATCCTAATATCCATTCAAATCAGATAATCCTAAACCTCTTTCTTCTATTGGAAGGATCAGTTTATCCCTCTTGAGTCTTGCCCCCCCCCCCCAGATAAAATCCTTCAACTTTTTATTAATTATTATCCATAACTTCTCATCTGATTGATAAAAATATGCCTGACCTGTGTATGAAAGTGAAAGGACTAAAACATTTTTACTGCTTGTATCTTGCTATCCATATCCATAGGCAAGAGCTTCCGGTTTCTCAGGTTTTGTATTATCTTTTGTTTAGTCTTTTCTCACATACCATTTGCTGTCATAATAATGTCCTTTTTAATCCATAATCCTAAATACTTAATTTTATCATGTCCCCATATATGTGGGTATTGCTAAAGCAATTCATGTATAGGTCCATGTTTTACAGCCATAGTCTTTGCTTTATATTCATTAATTTTACATCCTGAAAAAAAAAACAGAACTGTCTCAGAATGCTCCACAACACTGAGATGTCCTTTTCTGGTTTTATCAGGTAGAAAATAATATAATCTGTAAATAAAGCCAACTTTTCTTGAATGCCATACCAATTATGTCCTTGAATTTCTTACTCTTTTTTTTTTCCTTTGGCAGTGGTTCTAAATATAATGGAAATAACCCCTGCCTGGTTTCTCTGTCCAGGCACAACTTATCAGAGAGGAACCCTCACACTTTGATTTTTGCCTTCAGTCCCTTATTTATCCTCCTGATTAACCTTATTATTGTATCAGGAAATGTAAATGCTTCCATTTGTCCTACTCATAAAATGCAAGCAACTCATTTGAATGCTTTCTCTGCATCAAGACCCACCAACCACATCAGTACTTTCTTACATTCTGCTTCCTTCTGGATCATCATTGTTCTATTAATGTTGTCAAATGTTTTACTTCCTTCCATAAAATACACTGATCCATAACTATCAATACTGGCAACACCTTTGTCATTTTTTTAGCCTTTATAGACATAAACACTTTATAATCTTTCTCATCTTTAGGTATTACAACCACCACAACTTTTTTCCAGGACCCCAAAAACATATATAAAAAACCTCAAAGACAAGAAACTCGGCCGATAAATCAAGTCTCTAAAATGAAAAAGAACACTGATGAAACGTTAATGTGAATGCAAAAGCGCTTGCATGTTTTTTCCTTGCTCTTAGTTGAATAAAGAGTTTTTTTATTTTAGAAACTTGAGTTATCTGCCGAGTTTGTTGTCTTTGAGGTTTTTTTATATACGTTTTTGGGATTTGTACTTGTACTTTACAGACACTTAACTCGAGTAGTGTGTTTGTTTATTTGTTTTTTTTTTCCAGGATGTTGGTGCTTCCCCTTCTTTTAAAATACTGTTAAACAAAATCTTCCAAATCTTTATCACTTTCTTCCCTCCTAGCTTTAAACTTCCATAGGAATGCCATCTATTCTTGGACACTTATCTGCTATTATACATCACCATTTTTACCTCATCTTCTCCTATCGTAACTATTAATTAGTGAGCCTCATCTACCAAAAACCTTGGCATATTTAATTCTTCCATAAATATTTCCATTTGTGCTTTTTCTTGATTTCGCCACTTCTCTGCTTTATATACATTTTCATAACCTTTCTGAAATATTACTAATATCTCTACAGAATCTTGTTATTTTTCCTGTTATAAACTCTCTAAGTTTGGCAACAACCCTTTCTAGTTTCTGTTGCCTAAGTTATTTTGCCAAATGTTTTTGCACTCTGGAGTTATTACCGAAAATGCTGCTTAACAGCAATCTTTCTAAACTCATGCACATTATCCAGATACTCCCTGATTTTCTCTTTAGCACTTTGCAGTTGCACTTCTTCTTGTTCTGTGAGATTCCCCTTATTCAGTAATACTTTAACTTTTGTCAACCCCTCTAAATAATTATTTTGCTTCTTAACCATATCTCTTTTGTTTTTATATTATTTTTAAACTCCGCTTTCATTTTATCCCACTCACTAACTATAACCTCTGGAGTATTTTCTATCTTACTTAATAACTCTGGAATAATTTCCCCTACCCATTCCTTAAATCCCTATCTATTTAACAGGTAGCTATGGAAGTGCCAATGTCTCATCTTCACTCATTACCCTGCATTTTTATCTTAATAATTATTGGTGCATGATCTGAAATAGTTATTTGATGCATGTCAAAGTTCTCAATTAAATATGTGAAATATAATTTCTATCTAGTCTAGTCCATTTTTTTACCTTGGGGTATAATATATAAACTATCTCCAAGTTCCTGTTAGTGAATTCACTTCTTCCATACTCAATATTTCCATACATTTCTTCAGAAATATAGCCTTTTGTGTTATATTTTCACTTCTAGGCTACCAGATACATCCTTATTATTGCAAATCAAATTCCAGTCCCTACCTTTAAGTAATATTCCCTGCTAAATCTGAGTATTTCTCCCAAAATATTTCAAGCTCCATGTTAGCAGTTTTAGGCAGAATATAAATACATGTCAGTGTAATCCTCATACCTTGCCAATAGCCCTTTACTACCACAAATCTGCCATTATTATATATTTTCCTCTTCTATCACTACTGGAGCTCCTCTGGCAATTAATACAAGTACTCTTCTTTTCCTTTGTTGCTGCTATTCTGCTGAATATCCATCCAGAAATCCTTTCTTTATCAAATTTGCTTGCTCAGTTCTATCCAAATGTGTCTCCTGTAGTATTGCTATTTGTACTGTACATTTCTTAATACAGTTAAATATTGTTTCCTTTTTGTCTGTACCTATGAGACCATCCACATTCCAAGATAATATGGAAATTGTCACCATTATAAGAAGTCATTATTCCCACCTATTATATATAACAAATTTTTATAATGTCTGTTTTCAGCGTTTGTGATATGTGCACCCACTAATGTTTTCCATGTTGGCTCTTTATGCAGTTATTTCTTGTCATCTTCATTTGAACCCATGTCATATTTTATAAGACCTTTTGTTTCAATGAAAACCCTCAAAAAAAAAAAAAAAAAAAAAAAAAAAACCCAAATGCACCCTAGAATATCCCCATAACCTGTTAATACAAACACACAAAACTACAAACATCTTCAAATAATAACCCTCCTTATAGGAAACATTTTCTCAAACAGCTGCAAAAACTAACCTAAAGTTGAGTTTATCTGTGCTAAGAAGCATGTTATTTCATGTGCTTCTACTTGCACTGATTGGTGTCTGTTCTTTTTTATCTTTATTCCCCTTCCAGATGTGAAAAACAACTTGCATGCTTTCAGAAAACATTAACTTTTAGCCTTGAAGAAACAGTGTTTTGGCTTTTTAAATTGCGATATAATCAGATTATCTCCATGGAAATGTAAGAGAAAAGAAAATGTAGTCCTCAGCTGTGGGCTTCTAAAAGCAAGGTGAAACATAATACACCTTTCATTATATTCAGACTTCTCTTATTTACTTGTTTTTGCATAAAACTTATATTAAGAGAAGCATCTTAATCCAGGCATTCACCTATGCAGAAGTAAGAGAAAAAATATCAGCTCTACATATATTATAATCTGTGTACTTTTGCACCCCATCCCCATCTCAACAACCCAAGATTACAGCCTATTAAACATGCTTTTGTCTAGTCTTTTTTCTTTTTGCATTGTAATGCCTACATTTCTTAATACAAAAAAAAAGAAGAAAGAAAGAAAGAAAGAAAGAAAAAACATTTGTTTGCTTCAGTATCTTTATCACATACAATAACTAAAAATGCTTTACTATAAAACATGCAATTTATATCATAAAATGTTTTGTAAAGATACTGTTAAGAACTTCCAATTCTTCTAGTCAACTCCTGTGTTTTTCTTTGTCTCTTAAACATTTTTATTTGGGTCAATAGAAAAAGTTTCACTGGCAAAGTCAGTCCATGTGCTTTATTATCAGAAAAATGAGAATCAGGTCCCCTTCAGCTTGATAGCTCACTTTTTGTTGAACAAACTTTCGTATTTCCTCCTAAGCCTATTCTACATAAAAAATGACTTCCATCCACCAGGAAAAAAAAATATTCTGAAGACAGCTAGGTACTGCAGCTTGAATCTCACACATGCCTCTCGACATTCCCTGATTGCCAGAATAATTTTATTTTCTCTTCTGCCTAGTGTCCAGTGAATAATTATTTTCCACAAACACTCTACTGTCTCCAACTTTTAATATTTTGCCCTTTTGTCACAGTATTGTCAGGATCAACTTTTTCTGCTGGTAGGTTTGCATCTTTACTAATACAGGTCTTGGCTGATTTCTCATGACCAGATTTGGAGCACACACATGGTGTGCCCTTTCAATTAACAGCTCCTGCTCTGGAATACCAATCCAGTTACTTATCTGTGCCTTCATAAGATTAATACAGTCTGCTCCTTCTAGTTTCTCTGGTACAGCAGAAAATCTCAGGTTTTCCATACGTGCCCTGTCCTCTAATTCTTTTTTGAAACATCTTTTCTTGAGCAGTCTCATACTCTCCAGCATTTTCTTCATTTTCATCTCTGATGTTTGCAATTTTGTCATCCGAATATCTGTTGAAAGCTTCTTCCATTTTTTCCAGCCATTTGTTATTTGATTTGACATACTCCTTCAGTGTGTGGTTTATTTTAATCAGTTCTCAGCATATTTGACTTAATTTTCCCTCTAGATTCCTGGTAGCCATGTCTTGCACCAAGCCTGGAGCTTGAACTGCTTTTTTGCTGAACAGCTGCAAGATTCTTCCCAGTCAGTGTTTTATTTTCACCTTTTCTACTTGATTTTTTTTCATACTCTCTTACTGTCTTTTTTGCTGACATCCAGGCAGTGTACTTAGTAGCCCGTAACTGAATTTAGTAAAATTGGCAAAATTCCTGGCCCTTGTCTTTCAGTTTCTTTTTTCATACTGGGAGCATCTCGTTTACTTATGATTATTTATCTACATATTCATGACTACTTCAATAAGACTGCCACAGATTGCTGACTTTGGGCTATTTTATATTGGTTATTTTCCTAATTTATTTATTGACATTTATTTACCTGGAAAGTCTGATTGGGTCACAAGAACCCATTTTTCAGTGGAAGCCTGGGGAGAAGAGTTCCGCTTAACAAAGAAAATTTAAAAAAAAAATCAAACACATTACATAAGAAACAGCTGAACATTATACATTTAAAAAATAATATTGTAAGGCACAGAGATATACATACTGAAAGTATGTTACAAAGAGAACAATGAGACAAAGCAAAGTAAAACACTATATACAATTCTAAAGAGCATTCTTTTGGCAGTTCACAGTAATTTGTTAATTTCAAATGTCTCTTGTGTCTGAAAATTGATCCTATCTGTTACATCCCCGAGAAACTGATTACTGAGCAATCAGACTTAGTATTCATTCTGTCAGCAATTTACTTCACAGGAGTTTTCCCTTAGCTGTTTCAACTCAAGGTGTCTTTACAGATCAATATAGACAAGTCAAACAGTAGCAGTTATATAAACAGGAATATAATAAATTATAGGAATTCAGACATTTCCTGAAAGCATTGCAAATCTCATAAAGCTATGCATGCACTTAGAGAAAAGCAGTACTATACTTCATCAAATTATTGGTATCAAGCTTCTACAGGTATGTTTATACCATTTCTTATAAAACTGCAATATACAGTATGATTTTCTTATAATACACAAATATAACCTTTAACATGTGAGGAGCTATAGCAACTGTGTTCAGACCAGCAGCACATCTGAAATGGAAGAACAGTGTAACAGTTAAGGACCTTGTCAGTGAAAGACTTTCTTGTTCCACTTTCTCAATAGCTTATACTGACAGTCATATAAACAACTTCAAGGAACAGATCCAGAATGGGTTTTTATTAATATAAATTAATATATACAAATATACTTCACCTTTTACACACTGTATAACTTAAATTGTAAAAGTACACCTCAAACATACCAAAAGAACATTGTCTTTATAGTAGCAGTGCTTCATATGATCTTCAAAAGATAAGTAAAAATAGTCCTAATCAATAATTCATATAGTGTCTATGACATTTCATGGAATGGCTATTCAGCAAATACCCATTTAGGTTCATAGGTTCATACTAGGCTATCTGCCCGAGGGCATTTACAAGCCTAGCCCATAGTTTTGTGGCTTACGCCACCCCTTTAGTATGGGGAACTATACCCATTATTTTGCTGTGCCTCTGTCGAGCAGTGACACTGAGGTAATCCCTGGGGTATATCTGCGATCTCCCATCCATTGGTCAAGATTTCTCTTGAACAAGGCCAGCGAGGTGCTCTGCCTCACATATACCGGGATTTTGTTCCACAGCATAGGGAGTCTTTGGGTGATGAATCTATCCCTCCAGCACGTCCTATTAATAGCCGTGTCGAGGTTTAAGTCTCCCGCCCTTGTGGCTCTGATGGATCTAGATTTTTGAGGTGAAGCATATTCATCAAATCTGGGTTTGACATGGCCTTGTATGTTAGGCAAAGGTCACCTCTGAGCAAGCGTGGCGACTGAATAGAGCTGGAGTTCTTTCAGTCGGGCAGCATAGGACAGATTTTGAGACCCTTTATCCTTTTGGTGAGGAACTTTGTGGCCTCTCCAGCTGCTGCAAGTGTCGGGTCAGATACATTCCGAATGGGGCATTGTACTCAATCATTGGTCTGATGAGTGATGAGTAGAGGGAGACAATGACCTCCCTTGATCTAGATGAGAATCCCTTCATGATAAGGTGGGCAATGTAGAAGGTCTTCCTAACTACTTTAGCTACATGGGTGTCGAATGACAGACTACTATCAACCTGGGTCCCCAGGTCCCTGATAACTTCTTCTGTGCTCAGTGGATTGCCACCTATTTGGTAGCTAGGGGTAACCTTGTTTTTCCCGAAGGGTATGACTATGCATTTTTTGGCATTTAACTTTAGGCCATGGCTCTGGCACCAGTTATCCGTTTCTGTGAGACCCTTCTGAAGGATATCTGTGTCAGATGTGTTTTCTACTATGGCGCCCAGTTTGCAGTCATCTGCAAACTTTGTCAGCCATAACCCTCCTGTGTTTGCTTGTACTTCGGAGAAGTAGATGCCAAACAAGAGTGGGCCTAGGACTGAGCCCTGTGGGACACCACTTGTGGCAGGCTTTGAGTCTGACATGGCGCCAGCAACTCTGACCCTGTGGGTTCTGTCACTCAGCCAGTTTGCAACCCATCTTGTGATGTATGGGTTAATATTTAAGCTGATGAGTTTTTCAATGATACCCGAGTGGGGTATTGTATCGAAGGCCTTCGCCAGATCGAGGTAGGCTGTATGGACTGCCTTTCCCTCATCAATGGCTTTGGTGACTGTTTCGAAAAAGTCAACCAAGTTTAAAAGGCATGATCTGCCTTTGACAAAGCCAAACTGGGTTGGATCCAAAGTCTGCAAATTCCCTATGTCTTTATTTATGAGGTCCATTATGATCCTCTCCATGGCTTTGCAGATAAGGCTTGTCAAGCTAATGGGCGGTAATTTCCAGGGTCGGTGGAGGCACCGCCTTTGTGAAGTGGGACCACAGTTGCAGTGCGCCACTCCTGGGTGCGTATCCAGAGGTAAGGCTCTGATTAAACAGCTGTCCTAGCTGTGGGTTTAATTCCTCATTGAGTTCGTGGAGCACACAGCCGGGGACACCATCAGGTCCCATTGATGCTGTGTTTTTTGCTTTGGAGAGAGCAGTTCTCACTTGGGCGTTGGAGATGTTTGGGGGCTGCAATCATTTGGTATAGATATCTCTCCTTTGGGGAGGGGAGAAGTTTGCACTGAACCTGTCAGCCAGTATGTTGGCAATGTCCGTAGGATCAGTAATCTTCACATCATTTTGAACTAGTTCTGAGCATATCTGGGAGTTTCCTCCCAGGTTTCTAACATAGCTAAAGAAGGCCTTATGATTGTCTTTTGAGTCTTTAGCTATTTTTCTCTCAAAATTTGCTTTGGATGATTTTATGAGAGCTCTTAGTTTTTACTTATAGTGATCAAGGGTGTCTTACCTTTTAAGGATTTTGCTCTATCTTGTAGTAGCTTCCTCCTTTTGTTGTAGAGTTTGTTTATGGCTGGGGTCCACCAGACTGGACGCTTGCCTTTGGTACAAAGAGTCTTTGTTTTGCTTGGGATTGCCTTATCCATGCAGTCCTGCAGGTGCTGGTAGAAGGCATTTGTAAGTGATTCAGCGGCATGTGTACTGTTTTCCCGGCTCGGGGCCTTAAAGGAGACCACACTAGTCTTTAGAAGTGTGAAGTCGGCTTTGAGAAGTTCTTTACTGTGGTCTTTTTTATTTCAGGTGGGGTGGGATGAGGACCTCCAGCGAGATTAGTTTGTGATCTGATCTCACCAGTGAGGGGTATACTTCGGTGTTGAACATTGTGCTCCCATGTTCATGATGATGAGGTCAAGTATGTTATCTCCTCTTGTGGGGATGGTAACTAGTTGTTCCATGGCATTTGAGTTTATGAATTCCAGGAACTTTTGGGCTAGGGTGTTTGGGCTTGAGTAGTGTTCCCAGTCTATATTAGGGTAGTTGAAGTCACCTAGTATGATGGTGTTTGGTGATACATTTATC
Source organism: Protopterus annectens (assembly GCF_019279795.1). Lineage (NCBI taxonomy): Eukaryota > Metazoa > Chordata > Ceratodontiformes > Protopteridae > Protopterus > Protopterus annectens. Next base: position 266,301,919 of record NC_056733.1, read on the forward strand.
CCTCTAGTGTTTTCAGGAAGGCCATGTGAGGTTCCTGAGTTTGTGAGGGTGGCCTGTAACATGCTACAATTTGCAGAGCAGTCTTGCCTATGGTTAATTGCACCTGGATGGTCTCCGATGCATCGTGCATTGCAACCAGTCTTGAGGTGTGGGAGTCCTTGATGAATATGGATACACCCCCTCCTTTCTTGGTATTGTCCGGATTTTGGGGCCGGAACGCATGATATGAGGTAAAACCTGATAGTGCTGGGGTGCTCTCAGGAGCCTTGAACCAGGTTTCTGTCACAGCACAGACATCGATGTTCTCCATACTGAGAAGGGCCTCGAGTGCGTGCATTTTGAGATTCAGACTTCTGGCATTGAGCAGCATTACCCTTAGTTTTTTTCCTTTTTTGTGTTCTAGGGTGGTAGGTTTAGAATTTGAGCCTTGCCTAAAAAAGGCACTATGGGGGTGGCAAGAGCCTTTGCCAATATCCAGAATCCCAGGGGTATTTGTTGAATACCTATTTACTGAAGCCACTTTTGGGCAAACAGAGGATTTTAACTAGGACACACAAGCAGTTGGCCAACCGTGCGACCTCAAAAAAATAAGTAAATAAATAAAATTTAAAACCTGCCAAGGAGGGTCCTACCACACCCCCTAATGTGGGAGGGGGGGCTGTGCCCCCCTAACTAAATATACTCTGAGATCACATTACAGTAGGGAAAAGGGCAAATTCCAGACTGTGGCCAACCGCAAGTTTGCTCTAGTTAAAATCTGCTGTTCGCTGAAGAGCTGCTTTGATAAATAGATATTCGATTAATAGGTATTTGCGGAATAAGCCATTTGACGATATGTCATAGACCCATTCATATAAGCAGTTTAAAACATTTATTTTAAAACATGGAGCAGGTTATGCAGTTTGTCTAGTCTTTCGGAATGCTTGCAGTTTCATTTTCAGAAGAATTTATTCTACTTTTACTCCAGGGCACACATAAGGCTGGATGTTTTCAAAATAAAAAAAGATACATTAGAAACTGTTTAACCCTCTTCGTGTTCAGACACCACTTCTACATCTATTTTTTAATAAGAATGAAAGTTAAAATCCTGCAAAACATGTCTGTTTCAAGACATACCAAAGAATATTAAGTATCTCCTCACAGAAGTACGTCCTTTCTCCAGATGATGTCATAAGGTTCACAGGGCCTTAGGGCTCATTAAGATGCACAGAAGTGCACACAAATGTGGTAACTTTTGAAACAAAAAGGCGTAATCTGAAACATAAATTGTACTAAAATATATCTGGAAGAAGCTAAAGTAACTTTATCTGAAATAAAACAAAATGTGCCAGTTGCTCTGTAATCCTTACATTGTATTCAGTTGCTACTAATTACTGTTACAGATGTATCATCACTCCATTTCACTTCAGTTTTTTTTCTGAAGAGCTGTGAGACTTACTGTACTATACCAATTTTTATAATGTTTTGGTTTTTGCATTCAGTATACAGTTTTAAAAATGCCACTTAGTTTATGCTTGATATGCATTACTTCCTGTATTTCCTGTATGTGATTTACTGCCATAAGTTTTATAGCCTAGGTGACTAAATCACCCTTGGAGGCACCATATAATCCTACAAAACTTAACATTTCATGGATTCCATGACACTAGTATTGTGGACTGGTACCATGTGGAGTGGACATTGACAACATGTAGAAGCTGGTAGACATGTGTTGACCTAATCTGGGGGTGTGTGGGAGTCATAGATTACCTATTCCAGTGGAGACCAAAAGTATATGTGGCTTTGCATGTACTATCTACAGGAACATTTCAGGCAGCCATGGTGGTGCAGTGGTGAGCATTGCCACCTCACACCAAGAGGTTCTCCGGTTCAATCGTCGGCTGGGGTGCTTTCTGTGTGGAGTCTGCATGTCCTCCCTGTGGTCATGTGGGTTTCCTCCGGGTGCTCCGGTTTCCTCCCCCATCCCAAAGACATGCTGTAGGTGGATTTGACACTCTAAATTGGCCCTAGGCATGAGTGCATGCGTGTGTGTGTGCCTTCTGTGGAAGGTTGGGTGCCGGGCTGGCAACTCAACACTGTAAAACTCCACTGCCAGTCATGAGCGGACAGGTGATCTGCTGTGATGACCCCTAACCAGAAAAAGCTGGAAGAAGAAGATCTACAGGAACATTTCAGTGACAAACTGGGGATACAGTGGGCACCTGTGTTTAGAATACTCCATCTGTTTCTTGATGCCATGCTGCAGCATGTGAAGGGCATGTGTGGTTTTCACATACTTTAGAGAGGAGAGAGAGCAAGCATCATGTGGGACTTCTATAATACAGTCCATTTCTGTAAGTTACTTAAGGCACAGACTGCATCCACATTGAAATGAAAGTTCCACCTAGGAACCTGGGAAGAAGGTATGTGAATCATAAAGGGTATCACTCTATTAATTCCTAGGTGGTCTGTAATGCATAAGATATAATTTGCAATGTGTTAGCAGGCTTGCCCAGACTGATATATCTCCAACATATGGCACACATGTGATCTTTACCAGTGTTTTTTGAGTGGTGACTTCACTCAGATCATCTTATTGGTGATGCAGGATATGCCAGAAGATATGGTTGATGACACCAATCAGAAATCCACAGAATGAAGCAGATTACAGATACAACTATGCCTTATCACTAACCAGAGTCATTGTGGATCATGCACTGGGCTGCCAATGACATGTTTTCAGTGCCTGGATGTATCAGGCGGTGCCTTGCAGAATGACGCTGCCAAATGACTAAAATGTTTTCATTATGTGAAATGTTGCACAATATCATACTAAGGAGGCAGTTATAGCAGGGGCCAGTTGCAGGAGGAGCAGTCCCCAGCACACAAGACAGTGGAGGCTGATTTAGATGAGGAGTCAGTGGAGGACCCAGCAGCACAAGCTGGACATACTAGACAGAGATGGGTGTGGTGGGCGCTGACATTGGCAAAGAGACAATGACTTGCACACATATTTGGCCCACAACACAGCAAATACACTACAGTAAAAGTGTATGCAACTTCAATGCCAGACTGTGGTTTCCTATGCATAGGCTGGCCACACAGGTATAATTATTTGCACAGTTGTGAGAGTGAGCATAACATTACCATGTCTTGCACAGGGAACTGCGTTAGTGCTGCAGACAATGAAAACGTAAGAATGCACCATGTGTATGAGCTGAGTTGAGGGGAATTATTGCAGGATGCTTTGTGAAGCACCACTGTCAACAGGTGTCTTAGTGTGTGAAGCACTGGTGTGCTATGGTGTGTGTGTGTGTGTGTGTGTGTGTGTGTCTGTGTGTGTGTGTGTGTGTGTGTGTGTGTTTCTGTGCGTGTGTGTGTGTGTGTGTGTGTGTGTGTGTGTGTGTGTGTGTTTGCCATGACACAGCCTCAGTACTAGTTGTACCAGTGCAGCATGCTTTACTGTACAGGTCCAGTCCATGCATAGTAGATGGTTGGGCATCCTGTGCGTACCTCCACTAATGAGAGCTGCCTCTACCAGGGGTTGCATTGGTTGTACCATGGCCATGTCCAGATGGTGGCATGCTGTGTGACAGTGAATATCACCCATTACCAGATGTGCTATTGCCACAATTGGCATTAGCACATCTGGTACTGCCACAAATAGCTCAACCCCAGGGATGCCCTATCCTAACCATGGTCACCTCCACAACTAATGTTACTGTGGAAGTGCTAGCACTGTGTGACTGTGATCTAGGCCGTCCACAGCCACAATAGTCACAATCTGTGAAGGTAGTGGTCGAATGACTTCATGGATGGTGCCTGCTACATGGCATGCAAGCTTCAGAGGACATTGTGCATGCCAGTATGTGACTGAGTCTATCAAAACTGTCAGACATAAAGGACATACAATCCCAGTAGTCATGCCACACATCCTGCATTACCAGTACTAAAAATGGCTGAGCTGGCACTATCCTGTGGCCCCAATGGCCCTGCACATACATTGGGTCATGGCCATTGGCACAGCTAGTTTAGGTGGAGGGTGGTACCCATGTTTCCATTGAGCTCCAATACTTACACCTGTGTGCACCTTCATGCCCTTTGGGGTTTGTGGGAGACAGTGATGACTGGCCTGTAAGGGTTATCATAGTAGTCTGACTATAAGTGTCCCAGTAACCTGTCCTCACTCTTTGGTGTACATCTCTTTTGTGCCTGTGAGGAAAGAGGTATGGTCTGCACAGGGGATCCAGTAGTCATATTCCCTGTGTACAACACACAATCTGTGCTCCCTGACTGTGCCAGGTCATCAACACCATCATCATCCGAGGCAGATGATCCTTCAGCATCAGGCAGTGGAAGTTCCACAGTGGTAGTGTCAGATAGAGAGCCACCAGTGAATGCAACAAATCACAAAACAAAGTGTAACTATAATCCACCACCTATAACAAACTTCCAGTCTAGAGGTAACACTACAATGTTTTCAAACATTGCAGGTAAATAAAGTACCCCCCCCCCTCCATTAAGGTGCCCTTGCATGTTGTATCCCTGATGTCCCTATGATACCTAAAATACACTGTAATTATGAAAGGCAGTGAGTACTGGGAAAATAAAAATTATTACTATGTTAATAGAGATATTGCATTACTCACCTGGGGCATCTCTTGATATTCCAGGGGCACATTGCAGCTTTGTTATGATGTCCAGCACCCCTCTGTGTAACTCTGAGGATGTTGCTGTGCTTCTGTATCCACCAAAAGTGGCTGAACAGATAGCCCACCTCCTACTGACCTTTCTTTTTCTGCAAGCTGGAGACCTCTTTTCTCAGCAACATGGGTAATGTTGGTGGCTCTGTGGCAGACCTGGTCATAATTTGTGGTCCTGGCCACAAATAGCACTGATGCCTTCCACAAGTTCTTTCAATGCACAGTCTTGGTTGGCTTGGTTAGCAGCATCCTTTCTGTCCTATCCCTTCTTGTCTGTGTTAAGAGTATTTCTCCTATACAAAGGACACCACACATACAATTCCCACAATGTCAGACATACAAACACCACTAACAACACTTCTCCCATCCCCTCAAAAAAGCAAAACAAATTACAACTTTTAGATGAACATACTGACAACAATGGGCTCTCTCATGGTTAAATCCACTATATTTGTGCTGTGCACATATCCAAAAAAATGTGTACCATTCCATCCCATCTGAAGGATGGCCTGATTTCTTTAAGATTTTCTGTGCATAATTGTTGCTGGGTGTGTCTCCCATTACTCTGCCCAACACCATCATATTCTTAGGATCATAAACTCACAGAAAGTACAAGGGATCTGAATCACAGACTATTTCTACCCTGCCAGTATCAACCCTTAGGCCTTGCCTCTCTTTTCAAGGAGAGCCATACAATGGGGGATTTAAAAGTACTCATATACTTGTCCAGTTACTTTTTAAAGGCACACAGTGTGTCACACTCTTTAATCTGAAGAGGAAGTTTGTTCCAGAGAAGAGGTAGCTGCTAGGTGACAAATCTATCCCTCCTCCTTGTCTTATTTATTTGTTGGAGTAGATTTAGGTCTCTGGTCCTAGTGTTAGCTGGACTGTTTGATTTATTGAAGTACAAGAGTTCTTGGTCCTCTGGATCCCCATATAGCCCTAAAAACAAGGCACACACTACCCCTAAAGAGTCTATATGAAAATGAGTATGGAGATAAAGCCTTCAGTTTTTTTTTGGTAGATCAGATCTTTTAAGCCCATGATTTTTTTAGTTACAAACTTATGGGGTCTTTGCAATGGTATACTTAGTAGGGTACATCCCAGAGGGAGTGTTGTACACAGTGATGCATCTAATCAGTGCAGAATGAAAGGACAGGAGGACTTACTTAGATTTGGAAGAAATACCCTTTGCTATGAGCTGTGCAGAGTAAAAGGATTTTCCAACATGATGGTCCGGGAGGACATGGTACCACTATACTTGGCCCTCATCAGACCCATCATTGAGTATAACGCCCTTTTTGGTATGTACCTGATCAGACAAATAAATAGAGGGCATAAACACACTGTTCTATACATATCGTCTCAAAGCCTATAGTTCTACAGACTACTGGTGATCTATGCCTGGCACACAAGGCATCCCTGGATCACACTCTGATGAACCTTTTGCACATCTGCAAAACAAACAAAATCAGAACTGCTAGATCTAATGACCTAAATTTTGCTTGTGACATTAATAGGACATGTTGGAGAGACAGATATGTATTTCAGAGAATTCTCATTCCTTGGAACAGGCTCCCCATCCATATGAAAAAATCAAAGTCCCTCCCTAATCCTATTTAAGAGTAACACGGACCATTATTTGGGAAATTGAAAATTCACCCCTGGTCTGGCACCTATGCCACTGATGGATAGAGTCAGTCAGTAAATCATGTCACAACCAACAATCATCCCATATATAAATGCCTAAAACATATAACTTATGGGGCACATTTAAGTTGCATGGTTAGTCTTATTAAGGCCCTAGTGGACTAGTATACACCCATGAACCTATGAACCTATGAAATGTGATGGTGCTAACCACCCAAGTGCTTAGGTCTCTCACGATCTTTTCATTTTGAAGTGGTTTTATCTATGTTACAAGCTGGAACAAAGGAATGCTTATCAAATGCTACAATGTTGCACTTTGTGGCATTTAGTTTGAGCCCGTTTTGGTACATCAGCTATTGACAAGTGTAACCTTCTGTTGGAGTTCCTGTATGTCAAGGGGGATGTGACAATGGCTCCCAGCTTGCAGTCATAGGTTTACAGGTTCAAAGTTATATACTCGGCTAACAACCACCAGGGCCTTCATTAGCCTAGCCATGCAATCCAACCCAATTGTGTCCCTACTATGTATCATGGGCATTTATTAGGCGGGGTATATTAGTTAGGACGTTTCTAGAGGTTATGTAGGGGAATATTTTAGTTTGGCCATTGATGTCTGCCTCTGTCTATCAGAGACATGGGGAGCAGGCCAGGGGTGAATTTCTGATTTCCCATCCATTGATACAGTTAAATAGGATTAGGGATGGACTCTGCTTCATATGGATGTGGAGCCTGTTTCACAGCATGGGGATCCTCTGAGACACATATGTCTCAGCAACATTATTTATATTACAAGCAAGATTTAAATCCTTGGATCTAGTGGTTCTGATGCTGTTGCTTTTGTGGATATGTCCATCAGAAGTGGATCAGAGGATGCCTCGTATGCCAGGCATAGATCACCTCTTAGTAACCTGTAGGAGACAGAGTATAGAGATAGAGTTTTAAGACAATCCATATAGGACAATGTGTTTATACCCTGGATTCTGCTGGTAAAGAACATTTGTGGGCATACCAACTGTTGTATATGTCTGGTCAGGTACATGCTGAAGGGGGCATTATACTTAATGATCGGTTTGATAAGGGCCAAATAAAGTGACACTATGACTTCCTTGGACCTGGATGCCATGCCTTTACCTATAAGTTGAGTGACATAGAATAATTTTCTTATTACCTTGACAACATGTCGGTTGAAGGCCAGATTAATGTCTACATATATTCCCAGATCTCTGACTACTGGGTCTACTCTTAGGGGTGTCTTATTGATGGATTAATTAGCCTGGGTGTCAGTTTTCCCAAAAGACACTATTATACATTTCTTAGCATTGAGTTTTAGTCTTTGACTTTAGCACCAGTCATTTGTCTGTGTTAGGTCCTCTTGCAAAATGTTTGTGTCATGGGGAAAATCTATAATAGCTCCTAATTCACACTCATCTGCAAACTTGGTCAGTCAAAGGCCCTTGACATTAGCCATTACCTCTGAGAAGTGGATGCCAAATAGGAGTGGCCACAGCATGAAGCCCTGAGGTACCCCACTCATGACTGGTCTTTTAGTGGAGGTGGTACAACCAATCCTGGCATCCTGGGTCCTGCGTGTGAGCCAGCTGGCAATCCAGTGATATATATATATATATATATATATATATATATATATATATATATAGAGAGAGAGAGAGAGAGCGAGAGAGAGATTTATGCCCTGTTAGTTGAGCATGTCAAGTATACCCAAGTGGGGCATTGTACTGAATGCCTCAGCCAAGTTCAGGTAGGCAGTATGTACCATTTTCCCCACATCCATTGCCTTGGAGACCTTTTCAAAGACGTCCATCAGCTTTAGTAGGCATGCCTTTCCCTTGACAAACTGGATTGGGTCCAGTGTCTGAAGGTTGCCTATATCTTTGCTGATCATTTCCATGATAATTCATTCCATGACGTTGCATATTAGACTAGTCAGACTAATAGGTCTATAGTTTTCAGGGTCAGTTGAAGGTCCACCCTTATGAAGTCGGATAACCAGTACATTCCTCCATTCTTGTGGTGTAAAGCCTGTTTTGAGGCTATAATTGAAAAGTGACTCAAGTGGTCCATATAGGTCATGTTTCCAGCTGTCTAGGAGGCATCTTGGGATATTGTCAGGGTCCATTAAGGCTATGTTTTTGGCCTTAGTGAGTGCTACCAGGACCCGCTCCCTGTTAATATTTGGGGTTTATGTTAGTGGGTCTTTCAAGGTGGGAGGTGGGGGGGTAGGGAGTGGGATATGAAGTTTGAGCTGAATTTGTCAGTCAGCAAATTTTTTTATGTTGCTATGCTCAGTGAAGGTAGCACCACTGATCACTAGTTCAGCACACTAATGTGTGCTGCCTTTGAGGTTTTGGACATAGCTGTAGAAGGCCTTGTGGTTGTCTTTAACCTGTGAGGCTATCTTTACCTCATAAATGGCCTTGTTGGACTGAATCGATTATCTTAGTTCCTGTTTAGTTTAATTAGAGAGCTGTTATCATTATGGGAGTTGCTCTTCCTGATTTTAGCCATGACTTTTTTCCTTTTGTTATATACCCTGTTTAGGCTGGGATTCCACCAGTGTGGTTTGTTTTTAGAGTTTATTTTGGGCTTACTTCAAATAGGTACAGCAGCCTCTATACAGCAATTTAGATGATTGTACAGGGTCTCTGTGAACAATTCAACATAGGTTGTTGTGATCCCTGGGTTAGGATGGGCATTGAATTCTGATAAACTATCAAATAATAGGGTTCAGTTTGCTTTGGAATAGTTCCTAACGGTTACAGGGTTTGCTGGAGTTACAGAGTTGATTTTTATTTTGAAGGAGACAGCTTTGTGGTCTGACCTCACCAGTGAAGATGTGACCCTGGGGATGTGCACTCTCCCATATTAGTGAGTACTAGATCCAGTATCTTTGAACCTCTGGTGACGTACTATGATGCTAACATACAATGCAGATACAGGTGGAATATGCAATATTGTGAGACAGAATTGGAAGATTTTGTTAACCGATGACAAGCTTAGCAATTTGGTGAGTCAGAAACCATCCTTTTGTTTTAAAAGGAGCCGTAACCTGAAGGATATGCTCTGCTATTAGAATAGGGGGATGTGAAGCAAGCAGTTCTTTAAGAAAGGGAGCTATAGGTGCAGGGGTTACAAAGCCTGTCCGCATATTCAGATCACAGATTCCTTTATACAGCCGGTTACCAAAAAGTTATCACATGCATCATTATGCAGATTGCAGAATTTGCAATGTAGTATATATCGCACATTGTCATTCATGCACTTCCTTCTATTTAGGGAAGACTAATTGCGTGTTTAAACAGGGGATTCTGAAACATTTGTCAGGCATAAGGTTGGGTCAGGTACACAATGCATTGTTCCAGCATAGTCATGCAAATCTGGAGCATGCCTTTAAGTTTTCAATATTGCAGGTTGTGAAAAGTAGCATTAGAGGTGGGGACTTATTGAATCACACTGAAGTGAATGAGACTAAGTGGATCATTGAACTTTCAGCGGATAGGGCTCTGGGCTTGAATGGGTTAATTCCCTTGAAGCCTATTTTGAAAAGAAGGAGGGTGCATTACTGATTTTAATTGGTCTCCATTACTTTAAAATTCTGTGATGTAGTTCAGTTTTTTATCTGAAGAAGGGTACACACCCGAAGGAGCTTATGTTGGATTTGGCTGCTACATCTTTTTATTGTTTTTTATTGTTATTAAAGGTGTTTCATTCCTCTACAGTATGGTGTTTGACCTTCTTTTGCTTTGATGGTATGAGACTTTGTCTATGGTGATTTGCACATGGATAAATTGCAGGGCATATGTTTAACCAATATACAGTTATGCTTGTTGCTAATACAGACTGAGACTCCTCCACCTTTTGTTCCTGTTTATGCAGTTGATGATCTAAATGTGTGGAAGACACAGAAGCCTTGCACACCAGAGTACTTTCTGTGGGACCATGTCTTGGTAACGGCACAGATGTCTATATTCTCCAGAGTGAGGAGAGCTTGTAGCATGTGGAGTTTTTTGTTTAGGCTTTTAACACGGAGCAGTAACACCTTTAGGTTTCTTTGGGTTTTATTTGCTATGTTTGTAGGTTTGTCAATTTGGCATTACCTAAAAAAGGCTCTAAGGGGTGAATAATGTTTTAGCCAATATTCGAAAGCCTAAGGGAGACAGACAGGTGCAGACCTTCCTTTGCAAAGCAACATGGTTTGCTAACTATGTCTTCCCATTCTGACAAATACTGAATTCCCCTGGAAAACACCAGAAGCTAAGCCAATTATTTAAGTTTGTCATCTTTTGTTTGTACTGCTGCATCATCCTTGGTGCAGGTAGAATGCTGCTCCGTGCAAGGCACATAACTGCCTGAGACACATATTCAGAGAGAGAGTTACAATGTTTCTCTTCATATAGCTCAGGAAGTGCATCTCAGGTCATTAACTCCCACATGAACTATGATAGAATTATAGTGGTACTTGTGGTGTTGTGACTTGAGTGTATGTGCAACTTGACAGGTCCTGGCTCCAGATAAGCATCTAACAGTTATGTTCCCCTTGATCAGTCTGGTGAGTGGGACATCTGTGTGTCTTACAATGGAGTCCCCTATGACAACAGTCCTGGGTAATTTATTTATTTATTGACATTTGGTGGCCAGGAAAGTCCGACCCATTTTCAGTGGAGGCAATGGGAGAAAAGCTCCAAAACAGTAATTTACAGACTAGAACAGTGAATAGATATTAGAAATAACATGCTATCACAAACTTCAGTAACAACATAGCATAGTTTTAGAAACAACATGAGGTAATACAGAAAGCACATAATAATTTTGCAATTAGATCATTGTTGGTTTTGCCTTATGGGCTTTGCTCTTGGGGCTTCAATGGCTGTAGGAGCATGTGCAGAGTTTGGATTTGCTTTCAGTGAGTGCTTTAGAGATTGCTGAGGAGAGGCATTACTGTTTAACTTTGTTAATTAACTGGGCAAACTTCATTAATCAGAGATCCTTATTTGATAAGTGGAGATCTGAAAAGCACATACTGAATAGTAGAGGTCCCAGCACAGATTCCCGAAGATCTCCACTGGTCACCTTCTTGCATTCTGAGTGTGCACCCCATACTCTTACTGTGACAGCCTTGTCCCTAAGACAGTTGGCTGTCCACCTAACCACATACAGTTCAATGTGTTGCTCCTTTAGTTTGTTTATTATCCTTGCATTTGCTCTGGTATCGAGTGCCTTGGCTGGGTCAATATAGGCTATGTGGGCAGCTTGCCACAGTCTACAGACCGAGTAACTCTTTCAAAGAAGTTCACAAGATTAATTAGGATCTACCCTTGACAAAAGTCAAATTGCTGGGTTTTAAGTTTGATAAGATTTTTGATATCATATAAGCCAGTTCTGATACATTTCATGGCCTTGCATATAAGACTCATTAGGCTGATAGGTCTCTCATTCCAGGGGTCAGTGGTGGGGCCACCCTTGTGGATGATGCAGCAACAGCTGTGTACCACTCCTGAGGGACAAAGACAGTTATTAGGCTGAGGCTGTAGAGGTTGACGAGTGGGTCCATAGTGCTATTTATTAGGCAACTGGGTATGATGTTAAGTCTCATGAATGAGGTATTCTTCATTTCTGAGAGTCCCTTTAGTACGGGTTCATTTATGATATTTGGGAGCCTGAGTTCATCAGGGATAAATAGGCTTTGAATAAATGTCTCAGGGTGAAGTTGGCACAAAATTTATTTGACAATATGTTAACAATGTCCACTGGACTAGAGCAGGTAGTATCATTATGAATAAGCTCTGAGCAATGCTGGGCATTATTTCTTATTTTTCTGACCGAAGTAAAGATGCATTTGTAGTTGTCTTTGGATTCTGTGTCTGGTCTGAGTTCATGGGCTGTCTTCATTTTTCTAATACCCTGTTTTAGATTTTTGTCTAGCTGTTTGATGTTCTCTTTAATTTTGGATTTGTTTTTATTCTGCTATGTAGATTAAGGAGTTTCTTCTGCTTGAGGATCACTGTGCTGGCTTGCACTTTAAACTCTTCATTTACTTGGATCTAGTAGGGACTGCCAATTTAATACATTTGTCCAGGTGCAAGAAGAACTTACCTGCATGACTCTTTGTAGTATCAACATTTTGGGTAATACTTTTATACTCAGATTTAGAGATTACATCACAGAATTGCAGTGGGCTTGTTTAACTCTTTGACCTCTGTGATGTTTGCTTCTGATGGTTTGAAGATTTCAGTTGAAAAGGTTACTAGTTTGTGATTCAGCTTTACTAGTGAGAGGGATACCTTGGGGAATATTACATACAGACACTAAGTTTGTCCTTTAGTAGTTTCATTAACAATCTGGTCCAACGACTTATTGTTTATAAAATCTAAACATTTGTGGGCATAGCACATTGGTGGTTTAGATCCGTCAGTGAATCACTTGGTAATTAAAATCATCTAGGATAACAACATTCCTACTTAGGAGGAATTAATCAAGAATATTTAGGAAAGTTGATTTTCTTCACACTTGTGGTCCTGAGGCATTCTGTGATCTGATAGTTCATCTTATTTGGTATGATTTAAATCTCTGTAAGCTCTGTTTGTGGTTCTCTAGGTATCTGTCTCAGGGTAAGGTGGTCTCTAACAAATACTGATATGTCACCAGTTTCCATCAGGTCTAAATGAGCGGTAAGCAGAAAAAAGCATGTATTGAGGGAATGCTGTCTGGGCACTTAAACCAAGTTTCTGAAACAATACATACATGAAGTACTCCAAATACAGTAGGGCCTCAAAAGTTCAGCAGTTTGTTGTTTAGACTTCTAGCATTAAGCAGAACCACCTTGACACAGTCCAGTGGCTGATTTCTTTTGGAAGTTAGATAAGAATGTCCATCAGCTGCACCCTGCCTTCAAATGCAGAATGGGGGCAGTAAAAGCTTTTACTAGTATGCAGATGCCTTGGAAAGTGAGGTGCAAATTATCTTTGGTGAAGCTTCGTCTACTACTTTCTTTCCTCCCGTGCAAGATCTCACAGCTTCTGCCAAAAGTAATGAAGTATTGTATTTTATAACATGAACATTCTGGTACCTACATCTGCAAGTAGTTTTCTGGAAAGAAATGCACTTCCCTTAAGCAAGTTGTATTCCAGTGCCTCTTCCAATTCCTTACTGACAGCACTGAACTACCTCACTTATCACATTAGTTCACGAACTGGATCACAGCCATGGCTACTAGGTGACAGCCGTACATTTCCATCACTAATTAGCATCAATTATGTACTGGACCTTGCAGGATTCAAGGATATTGCCCAGAGGAATGTAACACTTCTTGTGTTTTCTCCATTGTCACCAATAGGTACATTTATTGCAGGAGGGATATGAGGATCTTGTTAACTGATGGTAGGAACTCTCTAGTTAGGGCAGTCAGTAATGTAGCTGGCATCCCATACACTGGAAACAGTTCTACCATCATTATATTGATCATAAGGGAAGGCATCCTGACCTGCTTGGCCAGTGGGAGGCCAAGGTTACAGCTAGACCACCAGAAATGTAATATAAGTACTTCTCAATGAGACATACACACTGTCAATGAGTGGTATACAGAGCTTGCATATACCAGTTTTGGCTCCAAAGCCCTGATGTTATTGCAAAGAATGCAGAGCTGTACAAACAGAGGAGGAAGAGGATGAGTGCCACCAGAGTAGGTAAAACTGCTTGTTACACTACAGGTTTGTGTATCCTCAAACCTCTTATTAAGTATCCGTGTTGCAGGCTGTCTGTGTACTAAGCTTATAACTTAACTATCTTTACTGGTAATTCATCTCCAAGTAGCATAGCTCAGTACTAGTTATACAGGTGATTGATGCTTGGTAGTTGTTTCACTGCAGGATACAGTCATGATGTCAAAGTAGTTCAACAGGTTAAGACATTACCATTCAGGTTCCATATGCTGCTTTATGTGGGTTTAATTTCCACCATGGATGGTTTATCTGTTCAGCATTGCTAACAAGGGGAAGCTCTTTGTTCAAGGTTTGAGTACAAAAGCCATCAAGCAATGACCAAATAATATATAGGTGATAAATTATTGCACGGTAGTAGTGCTTTTCTCTCTTCCATTTCTGTTACATACTTTTGGATTGTTTTTTTTTTTTGTTTTTCTTTATTTCAATTTACAATTATTTTATTTTTTTATTTATTTTACATTTGTTTACCGGGAGAGTCCGACTGGGCATAAAACCCTTTTTCAGCAGAGGCCCAGGGACAAAAGCTCCATTGTTAGTAACTATTTTGTTAGTAGAAAGAAAATTGTATAACACAATAAAGAAAAAAATAGTAACAGTCATTCATAACGGTAAAAAGACTAGAACAGAATAAATTGGTCAAGTGGGAGACAAGACCAATAATCTCGTATAACAATGCTTCTAGAAGACAGTTCTTACAGTAGTAGCAGGTAGTGACATTGTATGCAATGAGTGCAGTTATGATACTTAGTCTTATACACAGGTAGCATAGCAAAATGAAGACTTAAAATCTGATAGATATTAACAGTGAGAAAGAAAAAAAACAACATAAGGTAGTCATATGACTTAAATTCAATGCTCATTACATATGCAATTAAAATTTTACAATCAGCTAGTTCCATGGTTTGGGCTACCCATGCCCAGTACATGTACAAGTTCAGGAATTGGTGTGGTGGGCATTAATGTGATGCTTGAAGTTTTTTAAACTAGTTATAGTTCTAATTTCAAATGGTAAGGCATTCCACAGTTTAGCAATGTAGTAGGAGTATAGAGAGTCACCTGGGCTATTTTTACTCCTGGTTATTTCAATTAAAGCTTTATTAGTGGATCTTAGTGGATGGGTACTTATATGGGGATTGAGGAGACCTTGTAGAGCTGGTGTTTTATCAGGTTTATAGTACATTTGGTGAGCGGTAGAGAGTTGTGTGAGAATGAGTTGGTGGGGTAGTTCTAACCAAGATAGTTGTTTTAAGGCCTTACAATGATGGGTTCTAGGAGGACAGCTAGTGGCAAATTTAGCTATCTCATTATAGCAGGCATTTAGCTTGTTTAGACGTAAAACAACAGACAAAGAATACCCTTGATTTATTATACCTCTAGCACTTCGGCAAACACCTTCAAGGAGTATCATTCATCTAGCTTGTTTAGGTCTGATTTGGCGAGGTTGGTAAAGATGGGTGAGGCTTATAGTAAAGTTGACAGAATATGAGTTCTGGCTGTGGTTATTCTGGAGTTTGTGGTTAGGTAGTTTTTGCATCTGTATAAGGTACCTATTTTCTTGTGTACTTTTTTACAGTCTGGGCAATGTGTAAGTTGAACTTCAGATTTTGATCAATAACAACACCAAGAAGTTGGGTGGATGGTACTGGTTCAATCAAAGTCTTATTACTGGATGTGATGTTGAAGTAAGTGGATTGGGTTTTGAATTTAGTGGAGTGGAAGAGCATGAGTTTAGTTTTAGTTGGGTTCAAGATTAATTGGGCATCTGCCAACCATGATTCAATAGCATTTAAGGATGTTTGGGTTAAGTTCTGTAGTTCAGGTAGAGTTGGGGCAGAACATATGACAGTAAAATTGTCTGCATACTGTATAAGGGTGGCTAGAGTTGTAGCATTATGGAGTTTATTTGTAAACAGGTTATAAAAGAGGGGGCCGAGAATAGACCCTTGAGACATGCCCATAGTCACTGGTAGTAAGGGAGAAAGAGCTTTGTTCCACCGTACTGTTTGTTGCCGATCTATGAGGTAGTTCTGAAACCAGGCTAGAGTGGGGTAGCTTAGGTTCAGTTTGGACAAGGCAGTCAGCAGTTTGTTATGAGACACTGTATTGGAGGCTTTTGATAAGTCTAAAAAGATTGCTGATACTAGGTCACCTTTATTTCTAAGTTGACTGATGGTGTTAGTGAAGCTAATAAGGGCTGTGGTAGTACTATGGTAGGGGTGAAAGTCATGCTGAGTATTTGTAAGTAATTTATTGTCTAGGAGCTGGTTAAGTATTTGGGTGAGAATACACCTTTCAAGGATTTTTGATAGAGGGGATAGGATTGCTATGGGCCAATAGTTAAAGAAGTCGGTGGTGGGACCTCCTTTGTGTAAGGGTATGATGTGAGCAATTTTCCAGAAAGTGGGGATGCATTGTTCGGATATGGAATGGTTAATTAGTAGGGAAACTGGATGGGAGATGGCTTCAGCTGATATTTTTAAGTATGTTGAGGGTAGGTTGTCAGCTGCCAGGGTTGTGGGTTTTAGCCTGAGCAAGTATTTGTGTATGTTGTGGGTTGGGACTGGTTTTAATGAGAATGTGTTATTATCTAGTAGAAAGGTTAGGTTGATGGGCAGTGATGGGAAGCTTTGGTTAGTAAGGATTTTGATGGAGTCAATGAAGTATTTATTAAACTGGGTAGCAATACATTCTAGGGGATTACTTGCTGTTGGTTGAGGGGTCTTAAGTTTGACCTGGTCGTAGTATTTTATTTAAAGGGGTCCAGAATCTTTGAGGATTATTTTGGTATTTAGCTTGTAAGCTAGTATTGTAATTCTTCTTATCAAGTCTAATTTGGATTTTGGCTTTGTTTTTAAGCTGGAGATACTACTGGTGAGTAACTATTGATTTTTTGTGGGTCCATTTGTGCCACACTTTATCCCTTTCTTTTAGGAGTGATTTTATCTGTTTAGTGAGCCAAGGAGAGTAATTAGATTTTGCTCATATTGTCCTGATAGGGTCCATGTTATTTAAGATATTTAAAAATGTGGTGCTAAAGTAGTCGACTGCACTGTCCAGGGATAAAGTTTTGAGGGGTTTCCAGTTGCAGAGCTTAAGGGATGTTATGAAATCTTGAGGCCTGAAATTTTTGGTGTTGCAAATTTGGTAAGTAGATTTGTTTTTGTAGGATTTGCCTGATGACGTATAATGTGTGTTGGGAGGTGGTCACTGAGTGACTCGGGGAGGGTACCAGAACTATAGGAAAGTGTGGAGTAGTTGGTGAGAATCCAGTCAAGGATAGTTTCCTTTTTAGTAGTTTTATCAAACCTTGTTGTGGTTTGAATTAATTGGGTAAAGCCGTAGAGGTTGATATGGGTGGTAGGGTGGTCAGAGCTGCAGGAGTACCAGTTAATATTAAAGTCCCCTAGTATAATGGTCTCTTGTGAGTGGTTATTAGAAGACTATTGTAGGATGGTTTCAAGTTTGTCTATGTTGTTGCCAGGAGGAATATAGGTACTTATGATGTTGATATTTTTATTTTGGTTGAGTTTTATTTTAGCCAAGAGTATTTCTAAGTTGGAGATATTAGAGGGGTTAAGATTAACCCTCTATAATGTAAGATGTTTTTTGAAGAGCAGGGCTATACTGTCACCCCTTTTTGTTTTCCTATCTTGCCTGAGAATGCTATAGCTGGTGGGAAGAATTTCATTATCAAGGATATCTGGTTTGAGACAGGTTTCTGTCAGAAGGACTATGTCAAGGGAATATAGAGATATGCTTGCATGAAGTTCCTGTATTTTGTTTAAAATGCTTCTTATGTTTAAGTTTATTATGAGTAGATCATTACTTTTTCTGGCGATATTAAGAGAGCATTTTTTGAGCACTGATTGTGTTGTCCTGAAAGGGTGAAGGTCCGTGGTTGGGGTGAATGTCTCCACTAATACTAAGTAGGATGGCTTTTAAGTAGTTGTTCTTTAGGTATTTGAGTATTAGTTTATTGTATAGCATGGTTGCCTGTAGGGTAGTATATTGAGGGAACCATTTGAGGGGGGTGAGGTCTAAAGGTGTGCAGTTGCAGATAGCTGGGTTAATAACAAATGTAATTGGTTTAATTTTGAATGGATTATATGGGTGATGGAAGTAAGTGTGCTGGGTGTAACTTAAGTTTGTGTGATAGGATGTAAGGTAGGACAAGGTGCTAAGAGTGAACAGTGCTACACAATGAAGGATGAGCATGGTGTAGTAGAAAGTCAGTGAGTATGGTAAGAATGAGATGGGTGTGCTAAGAGTGAATACTGCTACACAATGAAGGATGAGCATGGTGTAGTAGAAAGTGAGTATGGTAAGAATGAGGTAGGTGTGTATTTTCTGTTAAGTGTATTTTGGTTGAATAAAGTATGATGGAGTAAGGAGAGGTGATTATGGAAGTGAAAGAAAGGTGGGATATGGTCTTAATTAACTAGAGGAGGTGTCTAAGGTGTGTCCCATGAGTGGATAATTGGTGAGGAGTGCTGAGGGATTTGAAATGGGTGAAAGAAGCAGCGGGTGTGGTCGGCTAGGAATAAATGTAATTGAATGGGGTGGATGGGAATGGGGATAGGGTAGAGGAGCAGAGCGGGTTGCACTCAGAAGAAATTGAGCAGCAAATGCTGCAAAAAACAGATTATACACAGCAGCATTTAGAGCTGCACTAAGGACTTCCAGCACCTGCACAAGGCACCACTATCAACCCCATTTGCAGGCCATCCTGCCAGCAGAGCAACCACTCCAGCCCAGATATCAGCTTTGGTGGACCTTACATTAGGGGTGGGAGTTGTTGTTCCTGCTAGTGACAGTGGCAGTGGGGATGGCCATTATGTCACTCAAAGGCAGCTGGCAGCCTTGTTTTATCAGTAATTATATGCCTACATTGGCCACCTTCACAGCCTCCTCCTACAGCTCATTGAGTCATGTTCCTGTCCAACACTGGCTGCCACATCTGATACAGAGACCAGTGGTGAGAGAACCCAGGGTAGAGTTTAGGCTTCCACTGGGTCAAAGACAGGCATGGATGTCAACTAGGCAACCCCATCCTCTCCCTAACACAGTGTTCCTCTAACATCTGTCTCCATGCCCACTTTGTTTTTTGCTCAGTCTTCCCAAACACTGTTGTCTTACATGTCTGACATATATTTCTCCAAAGTGCTTCCCTTCCTCATTGTATCAGTACTTCTCCTGTCAGTCTTGTCTATCTTCTGTACCTGTTCGGTTGTACCTGTTTGCAAGAACAACCTTTTTTCTGTTCCAATACCTCTCATTGCTTCTTTTTTCAACTAACTTTCTTCACATACTTTTCAACTGTACATGCTTTTTCCTGATAACCTCTGTTCTCCAGTTCCCATTTGCAGTCATAACTGGCACTACATATTACTTCCCAGTCTTTAATTGCTGCCTGTTTTTTTCTACATTGTCCCTGATTTTCCCGATTGGCTATTAATATACTGTATGACTTTGTCACACATTATTAATATCACAGGTTAAGAGGAATGTCTCTCATATTAAACAAAATAAAGTCCCAGCAAGAGACTGCAGGAAAATATACTGCAATCGAGCAGCCCCAGTGACCACTGACATATAATGCAATTGAAAAAGCACACTAGAACACCATGACTGTTTTAGCTAAGTGCTTTCATTCGTTTTTAATAAGAACTTCATCAGAGCTGAAAAACAGTTAAAATGTTGTGCTTTAAATATATCATTTCAAATAAATCCACAAAAACAGACCAAATAGACCAAAGAAAAGCTGGTGCCTGGACTCAAAGCCACTCTTCTTGAAAAATCCAATAAAAAACACCAACAAGTTAAAATTCAAACACTTTAATTGGGTAAAACAATAAAAAGTAAACGCTTTCATTTAAAACAGTGTTAAACTTCATCAGACGTGGTGTTAAGCACATCTCCTCTTTAAATACCAACAGTTAAAATTGATTGGTTAAGCTCCTGCTTACTACACCACCACCAAGCCTTGTTTTAAAGTTACAGTGTTGTAATTACTTATGAATGGTATGTTAACTGTTTGTACAAAAGTATATTGCTGAATGTGGGATTATAAAGCATACAGAAACCACATGTGCTGGCTCTAAACAATTTTCTTTCTCTCCAGATCCTTTAACTTTAAAACTGGAGTAATTGAGCTACATTCATTAACACCTGGCCAGCTATCGGCTTATAAATGCACTTGCCATTTTAACTCTTTTAGTTCCAAGAAACCCCCCCATGCTTTCTTGTTATCAATAATAACTTGGTCTATGACTACAAACTTAAATAGATGTCCTACGTGGTCGCTAATGTGTTTAGACAAAGCGTTATTTAAGTTGTTCCTTCTGATGGCATATTTGTGCTCATAAATTCTCTGATAAAACTACCTCTCCATTTTGTCAATATAGAATACTGAGCATGCATCACAGACAGCAATATATACCACTGCTTTTGATTTACAATTGTATTTCCCTTTTATTTGATATATTTTGTTCCTTACAATAAAGCTGTCTCCTGTTCTTATTTTGTGACACAAAGTGCATGCTCCACATCTAATCATATCATGCATGCCATTGGGATTTTCTTGCCCTGTATATCTTAATAAATCCTTGAAATTCATTCCCTTCCGATACACTATGGTGGGTCCTTCACCTACATGATTCCTAACACTAGGGTCATCTAACAAAATGGTCCAATTTTTCTCAAATATCCATTTCAAACTTCTGCAATCTTCATTGTAAGTAATGATAAGGGATTTAGAAAAGTCCTAGTTATTGGTCTTAGAGAAAAGGTTATACCTTAACTTATATAATTATTTAAACATCATGATACCAAGTGTTCTGTTTTTTTTAGGAATCCCCAAGATCCACAAAAATATTGATACCCCCCATGTGGCCACTTGTGGATGGAAGGGATTCCATAACATCAGCATGTGCCAAATATTTAGATTATGAACTCAAAAAAAGTGCTAAAAAAGGACAGATTTGCAAAGATTCATGGTCCTTTTTAGAATTTATGAATAGGACTGAATATGGCCAGAAAGACATAATGTTAAGCCTTGATATGTGCTATTTGTACTCAGTTATTCCTCAACTAACTGGTTTAGAATGGGTAAATGAGACATTATTAGAACAAGGAACACCCCAAGAGAAAATGAATCTTATTATGGAATTGTTGGAGTTAGTTCTTAGTAACAATTTTGTTTCTTTCAATAACAAGTATTATTTGCAGAAAAATGGAATTGCCATGGGGTCTCCCTGTGGAGGAGCATATGCTAACATCATGGCATACTGGGAAAGGCATTACATATTCAATTCTAGGTTTAATAACCATATTAGAACATACTATACGTTTCAGGATGATATCAGCTTGATTTGGAAAGGTACAGAAGAGACCCTTAAAGTATTTTTAAAATATATCAACAGTACAACCACTTTCCTGCATTTTACTTGGAATGTTAACTTGAATTACATGTATTACTTACATGCCCACTTAGTCAAAGATGAAATCAATGACATATATAGCCACAATACATAGGAAGGAAACATATTCTGTTTCCTACACTACAGCAGCTCACACCCGGAACACCAAAAGAGATCTGTTGTCAAAGGACAGTTGGTGAGAGTTGTTCGTATGGTGACCAGGCAAGAAGATTCCATAGAAAAATGTGACACCTTACGCTCTATGTTTTTGAAAAGTGTGCATCCAAGAAACTTAATCGACGGGCTGGTGCAGGAAGTAACCAATAAAAGAGAAAGGGGTTATTTTAAACCCATTTTAAACAGTAGGAACAGCATGGGTATACTGAGTAGGCAGAACATCAATATGAATGTGAGTACTGCTCTAGGAAATGACCCTTCCCTACTTGAAGGTCAACCAATACAAGACTCGTACCCAACCAATAACCAGGACTTTTCTAAAGCCCTTATCATTACTTATAGTGAAGATTGTAGAAGTTTGAAATGGATATTTGAGAAAAATTGGTCCAGTTTGTTAGATGACCCTAGTGTTAGGAATCACGTAGGTGAAGGACCCACCATACTGTATCGGAAGGGAATATATTTCACGGATTTATTAAGATATACAGGGCAAGAAAATCCCAATGGCATGCATGGTATGATTAGATGTGGAGCATGCACTTGGTCTCACAAAATAAAAACAGGAGACAGCTTTATTGTAAGGACCAACATATATCAAATAAAAGGGAAATATAATTATAAATCAAAAGCAGTGGTATATATTGCTGTCTGTGATGCGTGCTCAGTATTCTATATTGGCAAAACGGAGAGGCAGTTTTGCCAGAGAATTTATGAGCACGAATATGCCATCAGAAGGAACAACTTAAATAGTGGTTTGGCTAAACACATTAGCGACCAAGTAGGACATCAGTTTAAGGTTATGGTCATAGACCAAGTTATTATCGATGACAAGAAAGCATGGGGGGTTTACTTGGAACTTAAAGAGTTAAAATGGCAAGTACATTTACAAGCTGATAGCTGGTCAGGTTATTAGTGAACGTAGCTCAATTAAACCAGTTTTAAAGTTAAAGGCTCTGGAGAGAAAGAAAATTGTTTAGAGCCAGCGCATGTGGTTTCTGTATGCTTTATAATCCCACATTCAGCAATATACTTTTGTACAAACAGTTAACATACCATTCATAAGTAATTACAACACTGTAACTTTAAAACAAGGCTTGGTGGTGGTGTAGTAAGCAGGAGCTTAACCAATCAAATGTAAACTGTTGGTATTTAAAGAGGAGATGTGCTTAACACCATGTCTGATGAAGTTAATACAGTTTTAAATGAAAGTGCTTATTTTTATTGTTTTTACACCATTAAAGTGTTTGAATTTTAACTTGTTGGTGTTTTTTATTGGATTTTTCAAGAGGAGTGGCTTTGGGTGCAGGCATTAGCTTTTGTTTGGTCTATTTGAGCATTTCAAATAAGACACATGACACAACTGAATATAGTATTACTTCTTAAAGTAATACCCATAAAAATAAAAAATATATAACTAATAAATCACCTAACCATTAATGACCTGATAAATTAACACACACATATAAATATTAAATCTATAAACAACTTTATAAACTCTGTAATTTTAGTAGAAATATGTTAATACTTTCATTTAAACCAGGCAACTTATCAACCTCCAAGTAAATTTGCCAATTATGTTCTTTAATCTAAAAAGCTGTTGATGTCACCACTAAAAAGACTTTGCAGGATGAAATCAATAGCAAAAAAATATGAATTTCCCAAAGTTAACACAATGAGATGAATGTCCGGCCAAAGCATTCATTAAAACTTTATTTTGTATAGTAAACTAATGCTCATATATTCTATTGGATAACTTTCTATTCATTTCCCCACATAAAAACACTCACAAGATTCACAAGTGGCCAAATAACCTATAAAGGCTGATTACATGTAATCTATTTTTTGCCCGCATCGGCATTTTGTTATGTTTTTTATTTGCAACCATGGCAACAGAACATTCTGTTTCTACTAACATTGTTTTTGGGAATATTCTCAAACAACCTTTTCAAACAATAATTTTTCTTATAGCTAAATCTAGGTTCAGCTCCCAGAAGTAAATTCAGATCACTGTTTCCTAGAATGATATTCCAATTTCGACTTACTGTTTTTCTAATATTGTTGGTGCCCAAAGAAATGGGAAGAGGAAAAGTCCTCATCATAGATGTAGCATTAGTTTTTTCTATATTTTGTTTAAATCTGCCAGTAAGATAGGAGAAAACCTTGTTTCTCTCAAATTCTTTACCTCTAAAATAATTTTGTCCAAAAACATGTCTTGGTAACCCCTATCTCTGAATAACTGTTTAAAATAAATAACGTCATCCTCAAATTTTACATTGTAACTCGACAGGCAACTAAGCCTAATAAACTGCCCCCTCACAAGATTATTTTTCATACATTTGGGATGCTGACTGTCTGAAGTTAAATAGCTGTTTTTAAAAGTTACCTTCCTAAAATATTACTATGAAATGTGTTTTCAACATCCAAGATGGGATCAGATGTCTCCTAAAGTTACAGCGTTTATAGTTTATTATACATTTAACATTTCTATGTGTGTGTTGGTTAGGTGATTTTATGAGTTATATATTTTTTATTTTTATGGGTATCACTTTAAGAAGTAATATTATATTTAATCGTGTCATGTGACTTATTTGACATGCTATATTTAAAGCACATGTTTTAACTGTTTTTCAGCTCTGGTGTAGTTCTCATTAGAAAATGAACAAAAGCACTTAGCTAAAACAGTCATGGTGTCCTAGTGTGCTTTTTAACTGCATTCTGTCATGTCAGTGGTCACTGAGGCTGCTCAAATGCATTATAGTTTCCTGCAGGATCTTGCTGGTACTTTATTTTGTTTTATGTTTTTCGTGGAGCAACATTTGCTGTTTTTTTCTTATTATTTATGTCTCTCATATTCCCTCCCCATCATCTGTTTCCAATATATATGCTTCTTTCTGCTTGCTTCCCCCTTTTTCATAGTGTCCTATATTCCCATTTCTACCTTTTCATCTGGTCAAAAAATAAATTCAGATAATGCTGTAGGCTTTTTTATTCAGACAGCTTTCATCTGCAGCTTGCCTTTTCAATGCATATGTGGCCTCATGCAAGGTATGTACACACACTGTGGAAATCTGATGAGCTTGTCACATCCCTCATTTGCTGCAGGAGTTATGTTCATTCATGGAAGACCTTTGTTCTGGCCACAACAAAAATCCTATCAAGCTCCTGTTTTTAAACAGCTTTTGCTCTTTGCTAATCATTAAAGCTCTTAGAGTTGTGTCATGCCCAGCAGGTAAATAGTGGCTGATTTGGTGCTGTTGTAGGTGTCATGTTTCTGAAGCCCAGATTCCGTCCCCACTTGGAAAGTGAACTTACTAATCTATCTGCTATAGTGTTCCTCTTTCAAACTCTTTAGTTCAACATTCTTGAAATTTGCTTCTTGGAACATGCTGTTTCTAATGGTCATCACTTCAACATGACCGATTCTGAAGCTCAGTTTATGTGTAAATCTGACTAAAGAACCCTCCTAATCTTCCAGAAGGGCTGCATTTCTGTTAGGATGAATCTTTATCTTATTCCAAAGCTGCTTTCTAAGCTGTCATGGAATCAGTCCATTTATTTCCTGTTTTGTCTTTCCAGATGCTGAAGTATGGGGGGCAGTTTTTTTTCTTTTTTGCTGAAATTTCTTCATTGCCTGCAAAAGATTTACAAATTGTCTTGCATATTCTGTTTGGGGACATTAGATGACAGCTGGTAAATTAATTTTTTTGTTCTCCTCCTATTTTATTGCTCTCTGGTTGTAGGTGACCAGACTGGGGAAGTGATTAATATGGTAGAGCATGAGAGCAACCCTCGTGGCAAAATAATGCCAGGGTTTGGCCATTTGGCTTTTCTATGACTTGATATTCTCAAATAGGGTCAATAAACTGCAGAGGAGTTCTTGTAGGAACTGAAAGCATGTTCACTTTCATGGCAGCAATTGTTATCTGCTTTATTCTGAGCTTGACAGTGATTTGGTGATGGTTTGAGCTGGTGCTCCCCTCCTTGTATTCCTTAAAGACACATAGAGTGGCACACAATTCATGTCTTTATTTCACTCTGGCTGTTTGATGGTGTGCAGTCATCTACAGACTTTCATGGTGAATGTTTTTTTAACTGATGCATATACACTTTATTCTATAATTTATCACAGAAGATTGTGTGTGTTTAGTGAAACTTCATCAGACAAGCATGTTGGGGTTGGATAGTACCATTATATTTGCATGGGAAGAATGTAGGCGGTGATGTGCACACAAAGGGGTGAGCGATTCCTGCATTTGACAAGTGTGTGAGGGGACAGATCTAAGTCAGCTGTAGGTGACTGCTTTTCATTTTGAATAAAATGGTGAATACATTCAGTCCATTTTCACTTCTCTCCTTTAACCCTTAACATCTCCATTTATTTTTTCTATTTGGTTCTTCTATGCACATCTGATTAACACTCAGATATGCCTGGTTTGACATGCTAAGGATAGCAGGTAAACTTATTGTGATAGGTTGACTCCATTTGCTATGGTGATGAATAAGGATAGTGTAAAAATTGGCCTAGTGGCCTTGGGCTCCTTGGAGGTGGAGGCTTGCTCTTACCTTTAATTTGGCAATATCTACCATGTCATCATGTATATATATATATATATATATATATATATATATATATATATATATATATATATATATATATATATATATACATATATATATATATATACAGAGAGAGAGAGAGACTGTATAGCCACAAATTATTGTGACATTTGCTCAGAATTAAATACTTCCCTTTCTCACCTATTATACCTCTATTTCCCATGATGGTCATGTCACCCCTACTGTACTCCTATTTCCCATGATGGTCATGTCACCCCTACTGTACTCCTATTTCCCATGATGGTCATGTCACCCCTACTATACTCCTATTTCCCATGATGGTCATGTCACCCGTACTATACTCCTGTTTCCCATGATGGTCATGTCACCCCAACTATAGTCATATTTCCCGTGATGGTAATGTCACCCCTATTATACTTCTATTTCTTGTGATGGTCATGTCACCCCTAATATACTCCTATTTCCTGTGATGGTCATGTCACCCCTACTATACTCCTATTTCCCATGATGGTCACGTCACCCCTACTATACTCCTATTTCCCATAATGGTCATGTCACCCCTACTACACTCCTGTTTCCAGTGATGGTCATGTCACCCCTACTATACTCCTATTTCCCATGATGATCATGTCAATGCTACTATACTCCTATTTCCCATGATGGTCATGCCACCCCTACTATACTCCTATTTCCCATGATGGTCGTGTCACCCCTACTATACTCCTATTTCCTGTGATGGTCATGTCACCCCCTACTATACTCCTATTTCCCATAATGGTCATGTCCCCCCTACAATACTCCTATTTTCCATGATGGTCATGTCACCCCTGCTATACTCCTATTTCCCGTGATGGTCATGTGACCCCTACTATACTCCTATTTCCTGTGATGGTCATGTTACCCCTACTATACTCCTATTTCCCGTGATGGTCATGTGACCCCATACTATACTCCTATTTCCCGTGATGGTCATGTGACCCCATACTATACTCCTATTTCCTGTGATGGTCATGTCACCCCTACTATACTCCTATTTCCCATGATGATCATGTCACCCCTACTATACTCCTATTTCCCATGATGGTCATGTCACCCCTGCTATACCCCTATTTCTCATGATGGTCATGTCACCCCTACTATACTCCTATTTCCCATGATGGTCATGTCACCCCTACTATACTCCTATTTCCCATGATGGTCATGTCACCCCTACTATACTCCTGTTTCCAGTGATGGTCATGTCACCCCTACTATACTCCTATTTCCCGTGATGGTCATGTCACCCCTAATATACTATTATTTCCTGTGATGGTCATGTCACCCCTACTATACTCCTATTTCCCATAATGGTCATGTCACCCCTACTATACTCCTATTTCCTGTGATGGTCATGTCACCTATACTATACTCCTATTTCCCATGGTGGTCATGTCACCCTACTATACTCCTGTTTCACATGATGGTCATGTTACCCCTACTATACTCCTATTTCCCATGATGGTTAAGTCACCCCTACTATAATCCTATTTCTCATGATGGTTATGTCACCCCCTACTATACTCCTATTTCCCATGATGGTCATGTCATCCCTACTATACTCCTATTTCCCATGATGCTCATGTCACCCCTACTATACTCCTATTTCCCATGATGGTCATGTCATCCCTACTATACTCCTATTTCCCATGATGGTCATGTCACCCCTACTATACTCCTATTTCCCATGATGGTCATGTCAGCCCTACTATACTCCTATTTCCCATGATGGTCATGTCACCCCTACTATACTCCTATTTCCTATAATGGTCATGTCGCCCCTACGATATTCCTATTTCTCATGATGGTCACATCACCCCTACTATACTCCTTTTTCCCATGATGGTCATGTCCCCCCTACTATACTCCTGTTTCCCAAGATAGTCATGTCATCTCAACTATAGTCTTATTTCCCGTGATGGTAATGTCACCCCTATTATACTCCTATTTCTCGTGATGGTCATGTCACCCCTAATATACTCCTATTTCCTGTGATGGTCATGCCACCCCCTACTATGCTCCTATTTCCCATGATGGTCATGTCACCCCTACTATACTCCTATTTCCCATGATGGTCATGTCACCTCTACTATACTCCTATTTCCCATGATGGTCATGTCACCCCTACTATATTCCTATTTCCCATGATGGTCATGTCACCCCTACTATACTCCTATTTCCCATGATACTCATGTCTCCCCTACTATACTCCTATTTCCCATGATGCTCACGTCACCCCTACTATACTCCTATTTCCCATGATGCTCATGTCACCACTACTATACTCATATTTTCTCTGATGGTCATGCCACCCTTATTATACTCCTATTTCCTGTGATTGTCATGTCACCCCCTAGTATACTCCTATTTCCCATGATGGTCATGGTACCCCTACTATACTCCTATTTCCCATGATGGTCATGTCACCCCTACTATAATCCTATTTCTCATGATGCTCATGTCACCTCTACTATACTCCTGTTTCCTGTGATGGTCATGTCACCCCTACTATACTCCTAATCCCATGATGGTCATGTCACCCCTACTATACTCCTATTTCCCATGATACTTCTGTCTCTCCTACTATACTCCTATTTCCTGTGATGCTCTTGTCACCCCTATTATACTCCTATTTCCTGTGATGGTCATGTCACCCCTAATATACTCCTATTTCCCATGATGGTCATGTCACCCCTAATATACTCTTATTTCCCATGATGGTCATGTCACCCCTAATATACTCTTATTTTCCATGATGGTC
This sequence comes from Protopterus annectens, assembly GCF_019279795.1. Taxonomy (NCBI): domain Eukaryota; kingdom Metazoa; phylum Chordata; order Ceratodontiformes; family Protopteridae; genus Protopterus; species Protopterus annectens. The sequence goes on from NC_056733.1 coordinate 266,330,960, forward strand.
ATGTCACCTCTACTATACTCCTATTTCCCATGATGGTTATGTCACCCCTACTATACTCCTATTTCCAGTGATGGTCATGTCACCCCTACTACACTCCTATTTCCCATGATGGTTATGTCAGCCCTAATATACTCCTATTTTCCATGATGGTCATGTTACCCCTACTATACTCCCATTTCCTGTGATGGTCATGTCACCCCTACTATACTCCTATTTCCCATGATGGTCATGTCACCCCTACTATACTCCTATTTCTCATGATGGTCATGTCACCCCTACTATACTCCTATTTTCTGTGATGGTCATGTCACCCATACTATACTCCTATTTCCCATGATGGTCATGTCACCCCTATTATACTCCTATTTCCCATGATGGTCATGTCACCCCTACTATACTCCTATTTCCCATGATGCTCATGTCACCTCTACTATACTCCTATTTCCTGTGATGGTCATGTCACCCCTACTATACTCCTATTTCCCATGATGGTCATGTCACCCCTACTAAACTCCTATTTCCCATGATGGTCATGTCACCCTTAATATACTCCTATTTCCCATGATGGTCATGTCACCCCTACTATACTCCTATTTCCCATGATGGTCATGTCACCCCTACTAAACTCCTATTTCCCATGATGGTCATGTCACCCCTACTATACTCCTATTTCATATAATGGTCATGTCGCCCCTATGATATTCCTATTTCTCATGATGGTCACGTCACCCCTACTATACTCCTATTTCCCATGATGGTCATGTCACCCCTATTATACTCCTATTTCCCATGATGGTCATGTCACCCCTACTATACTCCTATTTCCCATGATGCTCATGTCACCTCTACTATACTCCTATTTCCTGTTATGGTCATGTCACCCCTACTATACTCCTAATCCCATAGGTTCATAGGTTCATAGGTTCATACTAGGCTATCTGCCCAAGGGCATTTACAAGCCTAGCCCATAGTTTTGTGGCTTACGCTACCCCTTTAGTATGGGGAACTATACCCATTATTTTGCTGTGCCTCTGTCGAGCAGTGACACTGAGGTAATCCCTGGGGTATATCTGCGATCTCCCATCCATTGGTCAAGATTTCTCTTGAACAAGGCCAGCGAGGTGCTCTGCCTCACATATACTGGGATTTTGTTCCACAGCATAGGGAGTCTTTGGGTGATGAATCTATCCCTCCAGCATGTCCTATTAATAGCCGTGTCGAGGTTTAAGTCTCCCGCCCTTGTGGCTCTGATGGATCTAGTTTTTTGAGGTGAAGCATATTCATCAAATCTGGGTTTGACATGGCCTTGTATGTTAGGCAAAGGTCACCTCTGAGCAAGCGGTGGCGACTGAATAGAGCTGGAGTTCTTTCAGTCCGGCAGCATAGGACAGATTTTTTAGACCCTTTATCCTTTTGGTGAGGAACTTTGTGGCCTCTCCAGCTGCTGCAAGTGTCGGGTCAGATACATTCCGAATGGGGCATTGTACTCAATCATTGGTCTGATGAGTGATGAGTAGAGGGAGACAATGACCTCCCTTGATCTAGATGAGAATCCCTTCATGATAAGGTGGGCAATGTAGAAGGTCTTCCTAACTACTTTAGCTACATGGGTGTCGAATGACAGACTACTATCAACCTGGGTCCCCAGGTCCCTGATAACTTCTTCTGTGCTCAGTGGATTGCCACCTATTTGGTAGCTAGGGGTAACCTTGTTTTTCCCGAAGGGTATGACTATGCATTTTTTGGCATTTAACTTTAGGCCATGGCTCTGGCACCAGTTATCCCCTGGTCATGTCACCCCTACTGTACTCCTATTTCCCATGATGGTCATGTCACCCCTACTATTCTCCTATTTCCCGTGATGGTCATGTCACCCCTACTATACTCCTATTTCATATAATGGTCATGTCGCCCCTATGATATTCCTATTTCTCATGATGGTCACGTCACCCCTACTATACTCCTATTTCCCATGATGGTCATGTCACCCCTACTATACTCCTGTTTCCCAAGATGGTCATGTCATCCCAACTATAGTCCTATTTCCCATGATGGTCATGTCACCCTTACTATACTCCTATTTTCCATGATTGTCATGTCACCCCTACTATACTCCTATTTCCCATGATGGTCATGTCACCCCTACTATATTCCTATTTCCCACGATGGTCACGTCACCCCTACTATACTCCTATTTCCCATGATACTCATGTCTCCCCAACTATACTACTATTTCCCATGATGCTCACGTCACCCCTACTATACGCCTATTTCCCATTATACTCATGTCTCCCCAACTATACTCCTATTTCCCATGATGCTCACGTCACCCCTACTATACTCCTATTTCCTGTGATTGTCATGTGACCCCTACAATACTCCTGTTTCTCATGATGGTTATGTCACCCCTACTATACTCCTATTTTCCGTGATGGTCATGTTACCCCTACTATACTCCTATTTCCTGTGATGGTCATGTCACCCCTACTATACTCCTATTTCCCATGATGGTCATGTCACCCCTACTATACTCCTATTTCTCATGATGATCATGTCACCCCTGCTATACTCCTATTTCCTGTGATGGTCATGTCACCCCCTACTATACTCCTATTTCCCATGATGGTCATGTCACCCCTACTATACTCCTATTTCTCATGATGGTCATGTCACCCCTACTATACTCCTATTTCCTGTGATGGTCATGTCACCCCTACTATACTCCTATTTTCCACGATGGTCATGTCACCCCTACTATACTCCTATTTCCCATGATGGTCATGTCACCCCTACTAAACTCCTATTTCCCATGATGGTCATGTCACCCTTAATATACTCCTATTTCCCGTGATGGTCATGTCACCCCTATTATACTCCTATTTCCCATGATGGTCATGTCACCCCTACTATACTCCTATTTCCCATGATTCTCATGTCACCTCTACTATACTCCTATTTCCTGTGATGGTCATGTCACCCCTACTATACTCCTATTTCCCATGATGGTCATGTCACCCCTACTAAACTCCTGTTTCCCATGATGGTCATGTCACCCTTAATATACTCCTATTTCCCGTGATGGTCATGTCACCCCTATTATACTCCTATTTCCCATATTGGTCATGTCACCCCTACTATACTCCTATTTCCCATGATGCTCATGTCACCTCTACTATACTCCTATTTCCTGTGATGGTCATGTCACCCCTACTATACTCCTAATCCCATGATGGTCATGTCACCCCTACTGTACTCCTATTTCCCATGATGGTCATGTCACCCCTACTATTCTCCTATTTCCCGTGATGGTCATGTCGCCCCTACGATATTCCTATTTCTCATTTTGGTCATGTCACCCCTACTATACTCCTATTTCCCATGATGGTCATGTCACCCCTACTATACTCCTGTTTCCCAAGATGGTCATGTCATCCCAACTATAGTCCTATTTCCCGTGATGGTCATGTCACCCTTACTATACTCCTATTTCCCATGATTGTCATGTCACCCCTACTATACTCCTATTTCCCATGATGGTCATGTCACCCCTACTATATTTCTATTTCCCACGATGGTCACGTCACCCCTACTATACTCCTATTTCCCATGATACTCATGTCTCCCCAACTATACTACTATTTCCCATGATGCTCACGTCACCCCTACTATACTCCTATTTCCCATGATACTCATCTCCCCAACTATACTCCTATTTCCCATGATGCTCAAGTCACCCCTACTATACTCCTATTTCCCATTATACTCATGTCTCCCCAACTATACTCCTATTTCCCATGATGGTCATGTCACCCCTACTGTACTCCTATTTCCCATGATGGTCATGTCACCCCTACTATTCTCCTATTTCCCGTGATGGTCATGTCGCCTCGATATTCCTATTTCTCATTTTGGTCATGTCACCCCTACTATACTCCTATTTCCCATGATGGTCATGTCACCCCTACTATTCTCCTATTTCCCGTGATGGTCATGTCGCCCCTACGATATTCCTATTTCTCATTTTGGTCATGTCACCCCTACTATACTCCTATTTCCCATGATGGTCATGTCACCCCTACTATACTCCTGTTTCCCAAGATGGTCATGTCATCCCAACTATAGTCCTATTTCCCGTGATGGTCATGTCACCCTTACTATACTCCTATTTCCCATGATTGTCATGTCACCCCTACTATACTCCTATTTCCCATGATGGTCATGTCACCCCTACTATATTTCTATTTCCCACGATGGTCACGTCACCCCTACTATACTCCTATTTCCCATGATACTCATGTCTCCCCAACTATACTACTATTTCCCATGATGCTCACGTCACCCCTACTATACTCCTATTTCCCATGATACTCATCTCCCCAACTATACTCCTATTTCCCATGATGCTCAAGTCACCCCTACTATACTCCTATTTCCCATTATACTCATGTCTCCCCAACTATACTCCTATTTCCCATGATGCTCACGTCACCCCTACTATACTCCTATTTCCTGTGATTGTCATGTGACCCCTACTATACTCCTATTTCTCATGATCGTTATCTCACCCCTACTATACTCCTATTTCCTGTGATTGTCATGTGACCCCTACTATACTCCTATTTCTCATGATTGTTATCTCACCCCTACTATACTCCTATTTCCTGTGATTGTCATGTGACCCCTTACTATAGTCCTATTTCTCATGATTGTTATCTCACCCCTACTATACTCCTATTTCCTGTGATGGTCAATGTCATCAGCACAGTGTTATGCAATATACCTACACCTGTTCCCTATTGAAATTTTGGCACTTGTACTAACACATCAAGAAAAAAGATTGACAATGCGGGGAAAGAGCATTTCTTGAACACTGCTCTTCTCCTTTAAACTTTTTTGCAGGGGCAAGTCCCCCCTACACCCCCAATATGGGGGTCATGTCATCCAGCAAACTTACATATACCATCTCAAAGATGGTCATGCTTGTAAAAAAGTGAATATTCAGAGAAATGTCCATCTCGAATATGGCATGTGTAAGCCTATTTTTTTCTGCCAGTCAGTCTCTGTATTTCTGGACACACTCATGCGGGTCCAGAAATTTCAAATAGTTACTGTGCAGGGCTCACATTTTAGGAAATATTTCCACTTTATACAGAATCAGGAATCTCAGGAGAAACATAATGAGTTCTGGAAGATTAAGGTACTGAAACCCAAATCAATAAACTTTGAGTAGCCATTAAATGTTTTGCAAATGCCAACCTTTGTAGCTGGGCAGCACAGTGTACTTGCAGCTAGGATATGGAATATAAAGGCCAGTTAGGATCTGTTGTCACTTTTAGTCTCAAAAGTTAGAACTGGTAATGTGGCGCATTGCTCATTTATCATGGCTCTGCAGTCAGAGCCCAGAATTTGCTGAATATTAAAGTTAGGATTGCAGTCTGCAGTGCTGCAGATAAAGGATTACGATGTTTCAACTATGCAGATAATCCTAAAAGAGTGAAGTTGTTGATAGATTTGCTTCGCTCCAGAAGTACCAGGGTGAAAGTATTTAACCTTCTTCACCTGTCAACAGCAGAAATGTAATGTACTTACAGTCATGTATTCCTCCAAGTTGATAAGTGGGTTAATATTAGAGCGTTCCTGCTTAGTATTCCATCCCCCACTGAAGATAAATGAAAAGCCCTGGTTGCTTTAGTCCAGGAGGACGTGCTAAAGTCTGGGAAGGCCTTCGATGTGAACAGCCCACCTGCTGAACTTATAAACTGATACCTCATAAACTGCCAGGTCATTGTTTCTGAAAGTGAACAATTTCAATGACTCTCAAGAGGGTTGTTCTCCTGACTCCATGAAGAGGCTCAAAATCACCATGTTCCATAAACTAGATAAGGATCCTGCAGATGCCATGCATTACCATTCCACGTCACCTTTGACCTTATGATTGAAAGTGATTGAGGACGTGATAACTACTCTGGTGCATGTGAATCAAGCTGGCTTTATTGCAGAATGACAACTGAGGGAATGTGTGTCACAGATTATATGGAATTTGACATAGTTGCTCAATCAAATACACTCTGATAACTATATGCATGGATGGCATGGAAGCGTAAAAAACTCTGACATCTTGGCATGGCCTTAACTTTTTCTGTCCTGAGGATTATCACTTCTCAATAACCTGATGGAGACCCTACAGTACTCTCATGGGACTTAAATGAATGTGTTAGATAGGCTTTTGTATGTCAGGAAATACTTGTTTTTAGTGCAGCACCAAATAGATGTTTCAATTTTCCATTTTATTATTTGTGTGTTAGGGAGCTACTGGTGCATGAGATTTGAAAGCTGTTATCACTGTGACCTGTTACAGGAGGTAAGGTCTTCTGTAGCTGTTAACTTATATGCAGAGAATGAACTTGTTATAGTTCCAGGACCTATTAGAAGCATGGTTAGGGAAGTCATTGTGATCTTCCAGTCCTTTGAGGAGGTTTCTAATTTCAAAATGAATAGTAATAAATCACAGGTGCTTTGTGTCCATTTACTAACCCTCCCCCCAGCTAGTAGGTTGATGTCTCTGAAGGTGTAGATGACTGAATACATCAAGTACTTTAGAATGGGTACTGATCTGACACATAAACAGGTAACTGCTAGGAAACAAGTGTCCCTGGGGAAACTCTTTGAAATGTTGAAACATGCTTTAGTGAGTCCCATAATGCTGATACTAAATGACCCTAAAAACCAACTTGCATATACTAAGCCCATTTCTGAGAATGTTCCTTTACTCTGCGGTGTGGCAATCTCAGAGTTTGTATATGTAAGTTTGGTGGCAGTAGGGGGGTTCAGGGGAGGACTGTCCCCTATAAAAAGGAAGTTTACAGAAGAAGAGTGATGTTCAGTATTCATTCGTCTTCCATTTTATTTCTGCATGTTATGTCATTTGAATAGGGAGCCATCTCTGGAGAGAGAGAGAGAGACAGAGAGTGAGAGACATAGACAGAGTGAGAGACAGAGTGAGAGAGAGATAGAGAGAGACATTATTGATGGCTGCAACATTGGTAACTAATGAATCATCATTTAACCATGCTCAATATGGCGCTTATGCTTAAACTATTATATCCTGTATTAACATCCATTTCTCACTCTTCAAAGTTAGAAATCAGCAAATGGTGCCAGACCATATAGTGTTTCTGCTGGTTTTCTTTACAGCCTATGGTGTAGCTGGAAATCATAGCTTCATAGGTTGTTACTATGCTAACAACCACTAGGACCCTTACAAGCTTAGCCAATGCACCCCGACTCATATTTGGATCCTGAAAATCACAGATGTTTATACAAGGTGGGTATGTTAGTAGGGAGACAATAAAGAGATTTGTAGGGGGTTTGGTAGCTAGGATTATAATTTTCATATTGACAGCCTCTGTTTATAAGGGACCTGGTGGTCATACCAGGGGTAAATTTACGATTTCACATCCTTGTCAAGGTTAACATTTGAATAGGAGCAGGGATGTACTCAGTTTTACATGGATGGGAAGCATATACCATAGTGCGTGCATCCTTTGGGACATGTCTGTCTCACTAGTACATTCTATTTATGTCACAAGTGAAGTTCAGATCCCTGGATCTAGTGTTTCTGAACCTATTTGTTTTGTGCATGTGCAACGGATCCATCAGGACAGAGTCTGAGGAAGCCCTGTAAGCCAGGCAAAGATCCTCTCTCAGCAGTCTGTAGGAGACTGAATACAGAGACAGAGCCTTTAGGTGACCATTGCAGGACAGGGTATTCATGCCCTGAATTCTCCTGGTATAACACATTTGTGGGCATTCCAACAGTTGCATGTGTCTGATTAGGTACATGCCAAAGGGGGAATTGTGCTCAATGGTAGGTCTTATAAGGGCTAGATAGAGTGGTACTATAGCTTCCTTTGACCTGGATGCCATACCCTTACTCATAAGCTGGGCAACATAGAATGATTTTCATACTGTTTTAGCCATGTACTGATCAAAGACCAGATTGTTGTCTACATATGTTCACAGATCCCTTACTACTGGGTTGACACTTAGGGGTGTTTTATTAATGGAGTAATTAACCTGAAGTACAGTCTCGCAAAGGACAGTATAATGCATTTTTAGGAATTGAGTTTTAGGCCATGGCTTTGGCACCAGTCATTAGTCTGTGTCAAACCCTCTTTGGTGTCTTTAGGGGAATCTAGAATAACTCTAGAATTACAGTCATCTGTAACTTGGTGAGCCAGAGGCCTTGATATTAGCCTTGACTTCCAAGAAGTTGTTGCCAAACACCAGCGAACCCAACACAGAGACCTTGGGTACTCTGCTGGTGACTTCTTTCTTGAAGGAAGTGGTCCTATGGTTTCTGACTACTTGGGTCCTGTCTGTGAGCCAGATGGCAATCCAGCAAGTTATGCAGGGATGCATGCCTAGCTCAGAGATCTTGTCAACATGTCCTGAGTGGGGTACTGAATTGAAAGCCTCGGCCAGGTTAAAATATGTAGTATGTAGTATTTTGCCCTTTGCTTTGGTGACCCTCTCAAAGAAGTGTGCCAGGTTAAGTAGGCACAGCATTCCCTTAACAAAGCCACATTGGGATGGGACCAGTGCCTATAGGTTGGCAATGCTCTTGTTTATCATTTCCATAATAATTTGTTCCATGCCTTTACATATTAGCCTTGTAAGACTGATACATCTGTAGTTCCCTGGATCGATTTATGGTCTGCCCTTGTGGAGGAGAATCACTGTTGCGGTCCTCCATTCACTTGGAACCCACCTGTTTCAAAGTTGTAGTTGAAGACTGCCTCAAGTGGTCCTGATAGGTCATATTTTAGACTGTTCGGCAGGCAACTGGGCATGTTGTTGGGACCCATATAGGTGATGTTCTTGGCTTTAGCTAGTGCTATCAGCACCTGGTCCCTGCTAGTAGTTGAGGGAAGAATGTTGGAAGGGATTTTACCTGGAGGAGCTGGAAGAAGTTGGGGGTGAAGTTTGATCTCAATCTATCACTCAGTAGATTTGCTGTCACCTTGATCGATGAAGTTGGTACTATTCACCACCAGTTCAGTACAATGCTGTGTGTTACCTTTAAGGTGCTGTACATAGCTGTAGAAGGACTTGTGATTGTCCTTAGCCTGTGAGGCTATCCTGACCTTGTAGCTGGCCATGTTCAGCTTAATTAGACCTCTTAGTTTCTTGTTTAGTTGTATAAGACCACACTCGTCTTTAAGGGAGTTGCTCCTCCTGATTTTGGCCAAGTTTTTTTATTATATACCCTATTTAGGTAATGATTCTACCAATGGAGATTGTTTTAAGTGTTTGTTTTTGTTTTATTTCTGGTAAGTACTGCAGCTTCTATGCAGCCATTCATGTGTTTGTATAGTGAGCCTGTGAATAATTCTGCATAGGTAGCTGTGGTCTCGAGGTTGGAGAAGTCTTGAATTTTGACAAACTGTCACTTAATATGATGTAGTTTGGCTTTGAACAGTTCCTAACTTTACTGGTTTAGTTGAACATTCTGGGTTGATTCTTTACTTCAAATGAGACAGCTTTGTGATCTGACCTCATTAGTGAGGCTGTGACATGGGGGTGGGGAGGGGGGCAGTGCAATGCTTTCCCATGTTGGTGAGTACCAGTAAGTTTGATCTTCTCAGTTAAAGTGTGTGCTATCTGTTCCAAGGTGTTTGCGTTACTAAAATCCCAGAAGATTTGTGCTTGGAAGTTTGAGGCAGTGAAATTTTTCCCAGTCTATAGAGAGGTGATTAAAGTCATTCATGAACAGGGTATTTGGTAGGATAGTGATTGCCTCTAGTAGGTTTAGGTAAGAGTCATGAGACTCTAAGGGCACAGATGGTGAACTGTAGCTTGCCACGATATGGTGAGTAACCTTATCTATGGTGACTTGGATTTGGAAGTGCTCCATGGTATCATTCTGCTTAATGAACCTGGGGGTATTTTTGCTGCTATTGTAGATCAAGGCATCTCCACCATTGGCCCTAGCCTGTGCTGTAGCTGGTCTAAATGTGCAGAAAGCATTTTAATCTTGTACTGGTGGAGTACATTCTACGGCTTTAAACCAAGTCTTGGTCATGGCACATATCTACGTTATCCAGAGTGAAGAGGCTTGAAGGGTGTGGAGTTTTTTTTGTTTATGCAATATGCTCCTAACATTCAGCACTAATGCCTTAAGATTGCTTGTGGACTTTTTCACTATATTAATAGTTTTTGGCAATGCCTAAAAAAGTTTCTAAGTTGGTGGATAAAGTTTAAGCCAATATCTGAATGCCTACTGAGAACAGGTACAGCCCACCCTTGACAAAGCAATGGGGTCTATTTTCCATGTCCTGCCATGCTGACAGATATTGAATCTCTCTGGAATGACACCAGAAACTAAGCCACTTATTAAAATCAATCATTTTATGTTCGTACTGTGGCTTCATCCCTGGTGACGGTAGAATGCTGCTCAATACAAGACATATACATGCTTGAGATACATATTCAGAGAGAGCAACAATGTCATTGTGAATTACATCTCAGGTCATTTACACCCGCATGGACTATGATAAAATCACATTTGTACCTGGGGTACAGTGACTTGAGCGTATGTGTAAAATTACAGACCCTGGCTCCAGATAGGCAACTAACCTTTATCTTCTCCCTTGTCTAAACTGGTGAGTGGGGCATCTATGTGTAACACAATGCATTGACTAATTGCAAGAGTAAAAGTTTATGCTTGCCTTACGGTCCTTGCTCTTGGGGAACTATTGGGTGTAGGCTTATATGAGCTGTTTGGTGCTTCTTTTGGTATGTGCTTTAGTGATTGCAGAAGAGCAGTGTTGCAATTAGATGGCTTCAGAGTTCTTTGAGATTTGGGAATGTTTCTTTTAAGAGCCTCAGCATAAGCCAGTCTGTGTGTGTTGAGCGGTATGTGTGATGGACATAGTGTGGGTATTCTGGACAACCTCGTTTTATGTGAGAGCTTTGCCTCCAATGAAGTTGTGTATTTATACCTCTCACATACTATGTTATTTTCTTTAATGGTTAACCTCTTGTCTGAGTACATGAGACTATTGCTAGATTGCCTTAGGATGCCCAAATCTACCAAGTTGGCCACAGAGATATTAGGAAATTGCATATCCATGTTGTCTGGTCCTGTAATAGGGTGAGCTGCTTAGGATTAAGGATTGGATTTTAATAGGGCTCTCCTAGCGTAGATTCTGGGGTTAAAGGCAAGAAGTTCTTTAGTGATAGGAAATGGTAGAGCTATTCTATACACAAACTAGTTTCTGGGCTGAAGGGCAAGATGCTGTAAAAGTAAAGTAGGAAGAGGAATTCTATTTTTAATTATGGGTTTCATCTTTTGTTTGATAAGCCCCATATTTTTCATACTGAAAGAATGAGTTTTAGAGACAAAACACACACACACACACACACACACACACACACACACACACACACACACGCGCGCACACACATGTATATATATATATATATATATATATATATATATATATATATATAAATATTAATGGGTCTACTTTGTTTCATTGAAAGCCCATTTCACTGAATTTCAATTCACCCTGACCAAATCGCTGAAAGGCGGAAAGCACAAATTATTGAAAACTCATTTCACCGAATCTCATTTCACTGAAGTGAAATACTGGCACTGTGTAGAGCATTGTAAGGCAAGTAAAAGGTATATGCCCTTTTCCCCACTGTAGTGCAATCCTGGAGTTAGTATATATAATTATGAGGGGTGTGGGGGGGCACAGCCCTCCACATTGGGTGGTGTGAGGGGTGTAGCCCCCCTCTTAGTTTAGGTATATATTGTCTTTTGAAAAAAGTTAGTCATTGGTATTGTAAGTATGCATGTCCATGCTTTAAAATGTATTGGTTTGAAGCTTTCAGTGAAATATAATATAAAACCAAACTAGATGGGGGGCTACACCCCCCACACCCCCCAATGTGGGGGCTGCGCCCCTCCCCTAACGATATATACTAACTCAAGGATCGTACTACAGTGTGAAAAAGGGCATATACCTTTTACTTACCTTACAGTACTCTACACAGTGCCAGTACTTCACTTCAGTGAAATGAGATTTGGTGACGTTGAGCATCTGGAAAGTAAAGCAAAGAAAAATCTTGTTCAAAGGAGTGTTTGTACAAGGTGATGTAGATGTACATACACTAACAGATAACATGACTAAAAGTCTGTTTGAGCTTACTAAACAAGTCTGGGATACACATGAGTTTATGGTTCAAATGGCATATAAACTACAATTGGTAAAATATTTCTTTACTAAATATGAATTATACTGGGTTGAAAACATCCAGATTCTCAATATAAAGATGATGGAGACAGAGCTAGTGCATGTACCTGTTGTAATGTCTATAAATTCAATGGTGAGTTAAAATACTATGTTTAAATCAGAGGCATCCAAGCAAAATGATGCCTTTCAGTGGGATGAAGATAGGACACAAGAGATTATGAGTTTTATAAAGGCTGTGATTGTGCTATAAAAGAGAGAGAGAGAGAGAGAGAGAGAGAGAGAGAGAGAGAGAGAGAGAGAGAGAGAATAGTCTACAGTTAAAATAAATGAAGACTTTTTTATTTAAAGCCTTGTACAGAGTGTAAAAATGAAAGGTATTCTGGGTTGGAGGCCAGGGGTCCTGAAGGAAGATAGCCTGAAGTAGGGCCAGAGAAACAGGCAAGCAGGGCCTAGACAGTACAAATGAAACTGAGAAGATCTGTGAGCTATTGAACTTCAATGGCATATTTAAGTGCTATTAATTACGTTTCAGAATTGTTACCTGAAAGCATTTCAAAGAGTTGTAAAATTTGTATATTGTGACATGTTTGTTTCAATAAAGTCACGGTTTAATTTATAAACACAGGCCTTTGTCTGACCTGTGAAAGGCAAGCATTTGTAATACATGGTGGAAAATGCATGCTCTTTCAGTGAAATTCTGTAATGTCTTGTGGAGAGATACTACTGTATATGTGTGTGTGTGCTTCTATGTGTTTGTGTGTGTGTATATGTTTGCGTGTGTGTGTTCTATGTTAGAGGTAAACACAAATTATGTAGGCTGCACATTTTGCATGTTTTTTCCATTGGTTAAATTGTCTCTTGAGTGATACTTAATACTCAGTGAAATTATGGGCCTTTGTCTTTGTCTGAAAAGAATTCAAGCTACATAAACTAAAGCCCTGCTGGCAGTTCCCTGCTGTGTTTTCCTAGCCACTCTCCCCTTTGTTGATCTGCTTTTTAAACCTGGTGATTGTAAGCTGCCCACCCCTACTGTAAATTGAGCTTAATAAGCTCCTCCCTTTCTACACTGCTGTTGATATTTCGAATTATTTATTTACCTTTCCTTATGCTTATACTGAAAAAGTTAATTCTGCCTTCCATTGTCTGTTCTAGTTGATCTGACTTCATTATCTAGCTAGCTGTTGGATAAAGTAGTGTATTTTTATGGTCTATATCACAACGTCGAAGATGCATTATTTCGAATGCATCTTCACCGTACCTATAAAAACAAAAACTGAAAACAGTGAAACTACATATGAGTGATTTCTTTCCCTGGGAAAGAAATTGCTTGTCCAAAAATAAATAAAAAAAAAAATATATAAATATATATATATATATATATATATATATATATATATATATATATATATATATCACTACACACAAAACAAAGTGGGGGGCTTCACCCCCACCCCCTAACTAAATATACCAACTCCAAAATCGCACTACAGTTTAACTACCGGAGGCAGGCAAGCGATTTATTTCCCAGGGAAAGAAATCACTCATATGCCCCTTTGCTGTTTTCAGTTTTCGTTATTTTAAATTCGGCGAAGACACATTCTAAATTATACATCTTTGACAATCTAATAGGAAGCCCATTTTTACACTCTAACAAACACTTGTTTTTACATCAAAAGGGGTTGGTGGATTTTCCATCTAGTTCCCTGGGAGGTAGCCTGGTTTATTTAGCTTGGGGAAACACCTGATATTTCTAAATGTAGTTTTATTAGCTGGAGGGCTTATTAATCAGCTTATCTTGCTTTTTAGTGCCTTTATAAATTCTATACTATTGTGTGGCTCTTGGATCATTTATTGAAAGCAAAGTACTTTTATGGAATAATCACACTTTTACAAGCTGTTTAAAGTACACTGCTGCATCTATATCTTTAAGTTTGTTTGTGGTATTGTTTAAGTTTTGTTTTTGGTAGCATTTCACTCTGGACACTCCTTTACTGTACTTTTACATTAGGAGGACTGGGATTATTCATCTAGTGGCAGTAGGTGTTTACCTGGTCTATCTTAGTTGGAAAATACCCCAAAGGGCTCTAAGCATTTTTTTGCACTTGTATGCAATTGATTTGCACTGTTCTGATACCTAGACAGCATAGACTAGATTCAGACCTGCTGAATCTAGCCTGTTATTGACACACTTGAGCACTAAACCGGCCATCTTACATTAAGAAGGGCTCCCCTGCACCCTTGTGGCAGAATAGGGTGGATCCAGCCTTGTCTGAGCTAGGCCTTTCTGGAGGAAGGTTCATTGTGTGCTTTCCTATTGGTAGATTAGCTTAAAAGTGTTTAATTTTGCCTGTATTTAAGCCTCACATTTGCTTGGGTTTGTGCTTACTTAACTGGAGCTGCTCTACGTTTGGTGTCCTTTGCCAGAGATCTAGAGTGTTTCTGCTTTAACTCAAGGAAAAAAACAAGAAAATAAGCACATTTTGTGATTCTTCCACACTTTTTGAACTGTATTTTATCGAATTGCTGCATCATTTCTGTTTTTTTTTACTGTTTTACTGTTTGTGACTGCTTCATTCTCTGCACTTGATTTTCACTGCTCTGATTGTCATCTTTAAGAACAGCTTTGTTTCTTGAGATAAACTCAGGTATGATTTTGGTGTTTATACTATGCCTTTGGTCTAATCTTGGTATCTTGTTATGAGGTTTTGATGTTCTGATGTCATCTCCTTGGTTTCAAGCATGTGATTTATTGCTTATAGGCAGAACTCATTCCCAGCTGCACTAATTCCTGCCTGCCTTGATGTGCAACATCCCTTGAGTTATGAAATTATTTTGTTGTCTGAATAGTAGAAGCCTAGTTGTTTAGTCTTTACTGGGTGGCTATGGTGGTGCAGCAGTTAGACTTGTCATCTCACAACAAGAGGTTTTCTGATTAGATTCTCAGCTGGGGTCCCTTCTGTGTGTAGTCTGCGTTTCCTCCCTGTGGTCACGTGGGTTTCCTCCGGGTGCTCCGGTTTCCGCCACATCCCAAAGACATGCTGCAAGTGGATTGGGCACTCTAAATTAGCCCTAGGGGTGTGTGTGTGTGCATGTGTGTGCCTTCTGTGGAAGTTGGGCACTGGGCTGGCAACTCAACATCATAAAATTCCACTGCCCATTGTTCTGCAGACTGTTGTTCCGCTGTGGTGACCCCTAACCAGGAAAAGCCAAAGGAAGAAGTTGTTTAGTTTTTACTGTTGAACTGTACCTTAATTTTGCACAAATATCACAGTACGTGTACAAACACACACACACACACACACACACACACACACACACACACACACACACACACACACACACACACACACACACAGATGCACATACACACACAAACACACACATATGCACAGACACAGATATGCACAAACACACATGCACAGAAACACATACACACACAGATACATAAGCGCATGCACACACACACACACACACACACACACACACACACACACACACACACACAAACAAAAACAGCAGTAACAACAACACTGCAGCATTACTTACTCTGTGATCACAACAAACTTTTTGATTGATGTCCTGAAGTTTCCTGTTGTATCCATGCTGTCCTTTTGATAATTACATAAGAGTTTTAGGATTCATATGGTATCAGCACTATTTTACTGTTCAGTTATGCCACAGTCAGCAATATATATTTACATAAAATTCAAAACAAAACATGCACACTTTTTTCTAAAACTCATACTTACATTCTGGTATTGTCCCAAGGCTTTCTCATGCCAAGGCCGGATTAATAAAAAGGCTGATGGAGCTGCAGCACCAGGCTCACATGTCTGAAATAGGTCCTGCATCCTCAGCTCTCCATTTAGTTTGAAATCCTGTGCTATTGTCACATGCCCATAAGCCAATTCTGCCTCCTGTCCACTAATTTATTTCAACTAAGAAACCAAAAAAGATTATGTAAATTTAATTAATAGTTTACCCTCTCCAACTGAATGTTTCAGTTGCCATGATATCATGAATCATTTCTACCTCTACATTTAGCTTTTTATTCTAATAAATAAGCAGCACTATGTTAGTGGTTTACAATTTAATTTATGTGACAAGTTTTAAAAAGTCTTAAATGTACAAAAACTGAGTGAAGAACAAAAACGAGGCTCACAAAGCAGGAAAATATCAACAAATATAGACAAAAAGTCTCTGTTTTCTTCAGACAGATGGGTTAAAACCCTGCTAAAACTAAGAAAAAGTATTAAAGTTGAGAATATGATTTTACAGTAAATGGCACTGTTGCTCTATTTTTCATTGCAATAATATACAAATTGTAAACATTTGTTCTAAATCCAAAACCAAACAACATGATGTACAAAAGTATTTGTGCACACATAGTAAATGCTTATCTCCAGCTTAGGCAGTGATATTGCAGTCCGTTTGCTAACCTAAACTTGGTAAATATTTAATTTCAGCAGTCAATCTATTTCACATTTTGTTGGGTTTTTATGTGCTGTTTACCACTGCACATTTGCTTTCCAATAATAGAAAACAGCCTTTGCAGTCAACAATGACATTAAAAGTCAGTTTAGCTTATTAAACTTGTAATATTAATATATTTCACATCTTTAGCAGTCAGCACAATCCTAAAATAATTATTTCCTGACAAAACTATCCTAAAGTAACAAACGGTCAAAGTGATGTTGAGGAATATACATTCTCTTAATTCATATTACACCAGAAAAAATTTTTGTACAAATATCACATAACAACAACAATATTCAAATAGGTCTTAATCTTGAATAAAATTCATAATGAATTAGATACTTTTCCTGGCATAAATATATTAAAGCTGACAAAGATCAAGTCAAACTACACCACATTGTCATACAAAAAATGTACAAAACATCAGCCTAAAACTAGATATAATATAATACTGGTCTTCTGTCAAACACTTATACAGAGTATAAAACAACAGTGTCTTGGAGTATTGAAGCATAAGGGGAGAATGGTACCGCAGAGCAGCTGATTCAAGTCACTTCAGTCACTGAAGTCGAGTGATTCTGGAAAACAAAACAAGAGGGCACAAACAATGTTTTAGTAGTAGTAATAACAATCTTTTGTAAGTATCAAATGTTGACATGCAGAAGTATAACATTATTAATGATGTGTTAGCATTTAATGTCTGCGACTGTGTTGTGGGCTATATTGGGTTGCATTTAAAAAATATGGACTAACATTTTTTGTGGCATGATTATTGCATTCACTTTTAAGGACCATTTACCAGTACATGCTCATTAAATATGGGAAGAAGTAAATACTGTCCCTGGGATTCATTAACAATCATGTAGGCTTTGCACAAAGCCTACACAATTTAAGCACATTAGCGGGATGAGCAGCAGCTCTCATTATATATGCATACTTCTCATCCTGCTTTCATGTTTACAGTACTTTTCACGGCCAGCCGCAGTGTCCGTGGCCATGAAAAGGGACAGGGAAGTACAAGTACACAATGTAATCAAAACAGCTTGCCTGTAAGAAAACCTATTGTGTGAAAATGCACTGAACGCGTATATGAAGAAAGGGCAAGTCGATTATAAAAATTAAAATGTAGGGGATGTTAAATGGGGAGAATATACAAGGAATACAATGGTAATATTTCAGACATAAGTAACAGGGGAGGGTACAGGGAGAAAATGCACTCAGTTAATGCAGTCAAATATGCTTATGCCACAAAGAAACATTTTAGACATAAATGCTTCCATATTGATGTAATAATAATTAATCCTGTTCACAATTCTTGACCCATGCACATACCTAAAACCAGACATGCTTGTGACACCCCTGCACTATCCCAGTAATCAAGGAGCCTCAATCCTCACCACTAACACCATTGAGGGACATGCACATTGGGAAGATGACAATTATTCACACAATAAAGTACAATTTCCCTTTAGAGCACACAGAGATCACAGTCAGTCTGGAGATGGTTTCTCTCTCTCTCTCCAGATCCCCAATAAGACTCCCTATTGGCACAGTTACAGGGTTAAGATCTCAGCTGAGTGCTCAAGCTAAAACCTCCAGCACCCACTCTGTCCAAACAGTGCTTCGTGTCCCTGCCCAAGTGGCTCACACAAACACACACACACACACACACACACACACACACACACACACACACACACACACACACACACACACACACACACACACACACTTTGAGATTTGATTTCTATACAAACACACAGACACTCCTGGGGAAGGTTAGCACAGATTCACTAGCTATGCCCTATTCTGCCCAGACTATAAGGTAGAAATCCCTGCCACCAACCACTGCTTACCAGCTACTATAAGGCCCTTACAAAGGGTGACCAATTCTACTGTGTAATGTTACTATTATCCAAATGGTAAGTGTGTCCAATACTAATGCTATTTAGGAGTGGCCTATATAGTGTCACCAAATACATATGCAAGTGCTGTAAGAGCTTAACTATCTTTAAACAAACCAGCCACAATTAAAATGTTTAAATATATTTAATAATAATAATAATAATAATAATAATAATAATAATAATAATAATAATAATAAAAGCTCAAGACAATACTCAGTAACTCAACACAGTGACAACAGAGTTCAGAAACACAGGAAATATTTTAAAACAACATTGCAGGACAGTCTTACATAAATACAGAAACATCTAAACTAATCTTGCTATATTCCTATCTATCTCTAAGAGAAATCACTGTAATCTAGTACTTACTATTAGCAAGGCAGAAGTGCTGGTGAGAGGATGTTTCCAGATCAGATCCAAAACAAGATACAAAATGCACAAACTTTCTCTGAGAGGTAGGTCTTAAATTAATAATACACATTACTGCTGGGTTAGCTGGATGACATCACTATGTGACACCTCTGTGTCAAAAATATTTATCTCTTAGATGTTCTGCCTGGAACTGGAAGTCGTAAAACAGTTAAATACTTTACCTTTGAAACATGTAATTATTTCTGTTTCCAGACAATAGAAAGGATCCTCTAGCTGCAGACATCTTGTCTCCTAGCTGAAACTGAGAGATACCACAGTCGTAAACAATTTCAACTTATTTTCTTAGGGTTTTGCAAGTTAACTCTGTATGTTCCAGTTGCTTGCTATCAAAACATACTTTTGCATAGACGTATAGTTCATATACATTTCTGTTCTTTTCCAGTAGGGTACACTGTGGTTACATTCTTGAAGCTCAGCACATAACATATAGTTTTCTTACATTTGGAAGACAAGAATACAAACCATATTACTATTCACAAATAACACAGAATTATTTACAAAATTCCAGCTAGTTGGGCTGGCACCCTTCACAATTCTCCCCCCATGAGAACTCAAGCTATTTTTTCAAGTGACCCTTGAGAAACATTGCTTGAGAGGGTTGAGCCTATCTGGGAATACCTTTCCCCATTCCCTGTCTTGAATGCGGTGCTGCACTGTCATATCATATGCTTGCAACCCTAGGCTCCACCTTAGTAACTTGGCATTTTGCTGGCTGGCTCGATGTAGCCATGTTAAGAAACTGTGGTCTGTGACTACGGTGAATTTCCTTCCATACAGATGAGGCTGAAGTTTCTGCAGTGCCCACACTATGGCTAGACATTCCTTTTCTACAGCTGCATATAATTCCTCCCTTGGTTGGAGCCTACAACTGAGATAAACCACTGGGTGCTCTTCTCCCTCTAAAGAAATCTGGCAAAGTACAGCTCCCACCCCATGGTTTGAAGCATCCACCTGCACAACAAATTATTTGCTGTAATCTGGACTGGCTAAAACAAGGGGTCCTCCCAAAGCTCCTTTAAGCTTCTGGAATGCCTACTCACATGCTGGGGTCCACACTACCTTATCTAGCCTGTTTTTCATTGTCAGGTTTGTGAGGGGAGCAGCTATGGTACTATAATTGGGGACATACTTTCTGTAGAACCCTTCTGTCCCTAAGAATGCCCTCACCTGCTTTTTGGTAACAGGTGCAGGCCATGCCTGAATGGCTTCTACTCTAGTAGCTTCTGGCCTGAACTTACCACTTCCTACTCTATGTCCTAGGTAGGAGACCTCTGCCATACCCACCTGACATTTGCTGGGCTAAATGGTCAACCATGCTCTCTGTAGTCTGCCCAGCACCTCCCTGACATGCTGAAGGTGCTCTTGCTAGGAATGGCTGTAGATGGCAATATCATCTAGGTAAGCAAGGGCAAAAACTCCTGCTCCTGCTAGGATATGCTGTACCAGTCTCTGGAAAGTTGCTGGAGCATTTTTTCATCCTAAAGGGCATCTTTGTGAACTCATACAAGCCAAAAGGAGTCACAAAGGCTGATCTCTCTCTAGCACTGAGAGTCAAGGGCACCTGCCAGTAACCCTTGGTGAGATCAGTTGTGGTAAGATACTTAGCCCCACCCAGCTTCTCTAGGGCTTTATCTGTCCTAGGCATGGGGTAAGCATCTGACTCTGTGTGACTATTTAATTTCCTGTAGTCCACACAGAATCTGCTGCTGCCATCCTTTTTTGGTACTGGCACCACTGAGGAGGCCCAGGAACTGCTGGACTACTGAATTACCCCTAGTTCCAACATTCCTGTATCTCCTCCCTCAGAGTCTGTTTGACTCTCTCAGGCACCCTATAAGGGGCTTGCTTAATAAGCCTTTGGGTTCCTGTATCCATATGGTGCTGCACCAGGTGGGTGCACCTTGGTTTCCCAGTGAACATGTCCCCAAACTCCTGTAACACTGCTCGGATTTCTCAAACCTGGGAAGGGGATAGCTGCTGGGACATTGCTACCTTTTACACCAAGGTGTCAGTCATAGTCTCACTGAGAAGATCATTCACCAGATCTCCCTCACACTCTTTCTGCAATCCACTACAAATACTCAGCACAAGGGCCTTCCTATCATGGTAAGGTTCCATCATGTTAACATGGTACAATTGTGCTCCTGCCTCCTACCTACCAATTCTACAATGTAGTTAACATCACTTACCTTTTTTCCTACCTTGTAGGGTCCCTCCCAAGCTGATTGCAGCTTGTTGTGTCTGACAGGAATGAGAACCATTACCTGCTGCCCCACAGCATACTCTGTAGCTCGAGTATTCTTGTCATACCAGACCTTTTTCTGCTGTTGGGCTTCTGCCAGGTTCTCCTGGGTCAAGCCCATGAGTTCCCAGAACCTTGTCCTGAGATGTAGGACATATGCCACAAAAGACTCCTCATGGGATTCACAATCACCCTCCCACTCATCTAAAATTAAATCTAGAGGCCCCCTCACCCTTTGCCCATACAACAACTCAAAGGGTAAAAAAACTGTGGATTCCTGGGGCACCTCTCTGTAAGAAAACAACAGATGAGGCAAATATTTGTCTCGGTCCCTCTTAAACTGGTCTGCAAATGCCTGTAGCATGGTCTTGAGTGTAGAGTTTAGCCTCTCAATAAGACCATTAGTCTGGGGATGGTAGGGGTGGTCTTTAGGTGCTTCACCCCACAGTACTTCCACAGACAAGTCAGCATGTCTGACATGAAATTGGCACCTCTGTCAGTCAGTATTTTCAGTATTTCTTTTGGGAAACCTACCCTGCTGAAAATCTCTAACAAAGCATTTTCCAACTTTTCTGCCTCAGTGGAGGACAGAGCCACTGCCTCAGGATATCTGGCAGCATAATCTACTACCACTAGGTTATAGTTTTTCCCTGTGGAACTTGGGGTACTCAGAGGCCCCACAATATCCATAGCTATCCTCTGAAATGGCTCCTCACCCACAGGCAAAGGCATCAAAAGAGCTTTTGCCTTGTCTCCTGCCTTGTCTACCTTTTGGCACTGCTCACAGGTCATGCAGTACCCTGTTATATCGCTGGAAATCGCAGGCCAATAAAAGTTATGTGTATTATGTTGCTTTGTACATTTTATGCCCATATGATCTGCATAAGGAATATCATGGGCTATGGCTAGAAGTGCCAGATGGCAGGCTCTGAGCACTACCAACTGCTGTATTCTCTCACCCTCTAGTCCTTCCTCAGGGGTCCACTCTATATACAGTAATCCTTTGTTCTAGTATACAGATTCCCCCTTCCCTTGAGAATCAGGTGCCTTACTAGCTACCTCTCTCAGGCATTACAATGTAGGGTCTAAAAGCTGAGCCTGTCTCAGCTCTCTTTTTGTAACCCTTCCCAGCTCCACTTCCACAGGAAGTCTGGTATCCTCTGACAGCAGTGCCTCACTGTCAGCCTGGGTACTACTACTCACCTTTGCCCTTGCACTCACTCTGTCCAAGGGAACATCAGTACCAACAAGCAGCTGTGTCTCACCTTCAGTCTCACTGCTACAGGGTAGCTCCTTCCCTGAAGTAACCACCTCACCAGTCCTGGCTGCAAGTGTTTGGTCTGTCTGGGTCTCCCCCAGGCTACCAGACCCACATGCTTGCCTCAAAGCCTGACTGTGTGTAACTGCATCAACACATGGTATTGCATTATTAAAATCATTCCCTATCAGGACATCTGCAGGTTGGTAGTTTGCTACCCTTGTTATCTCAAGACAACCTACTATTGGCATTTTGTCATTCCTATGTACTGGCTCTCCCACCTTTTATTCCCCACCTTGCCTTCATGGACATCTATATGCTACATGGCCCCACTGGTTGTATTTAAAACATTTAACCCTAGGTCCTGGATGTGTACCTGGACTAGTGGCTTCCCCTGTTACTGGCAGATTCTGTTGCGGTAGTCTGGGCTGCCCACCCTGGGTTCCCTTAGACCCATGAGCAGCACTGAGTGTCCCTTTCCTGTGCAGTGATGCCCTGCTTGCTAGGTATAGGTCTCCCTTCTTCTTCAACACATCTACAGTAAGGCATTGTTTATCAGCTAACCAGATTCTCATGCCTTCAGGCAAAGTGCTAAAGGCTTGTTCCCTCACCAAAAGGTCTGCCAGCCCTTTAAAAGCGGTGACCTGACACCCACTCGCCCACCTATGAAAATAGGTGCTAAGTTCAGCAAGATATCACACACACGTTTATCTGCCTTATGTCTATGTTCAGGAAACTTTTTCCTTTAAGCTTCAGGTGTTAACATAAAACATTCTAGCAAAGAGTTTTTCACAACATTATAATTTAAGCAGTCATTATCAGACAGTTTAGAAAGAACAGTTACAGCTTTACCATGCAGTAAGGGGGTCAGGAACCATACCCAGAGCCCTTGGTCAACATCATACTGTTTACATACCCTCTCAAACATATGAAGGAAACTATCAAAATCATCCCCCTCTGTAAATTGTGGAAGAAATTTACTGACCTTTGTTCCTTCTAGGATTCAGTTACTCCCTTCCCCATTACCTCTATGACTCTAGCGAAGAGTCAGCATCTCTTTTTCTTGTTGCCTCTGGCTCTCCTTCTCAGCTTCCAGGTGTAGCAGTTTCTCATTTCTCTCAGTCTCTAGATGCCTCAGTCTCTCTGCTGCCTCTATTTCTAAATGCTTGGCCTCTACCTCAAGTCTCTTTACCTCCAGATGAATTTTTAAGTCCTCTGTGGAAAGGCTGAGCTGTCCATTCTCTGAGAGTTGTACATACCCCACGGCCAGTCTTATTGTCCTCCTGGTTGCTATTCTCTGATGCAGCTGTGATTAAAACTGCAATCATGTTTGCTTTAGTCATGGTGGTGTGCACCAATCCTTTAGCCTGGCACATCTCAGCCAACTGGCTCCTTGTCAGCTTGCCATACTGCTCTTCTGGCATGCTTGCCTGCACTCCCTGACTAACTAAGCTAACAAACGAAATACAACAGTAGTGATATGAACTATGAATGTTCACTGCATGGCTGATTTAGAGTACAAAAACCTTCAGTGACCACTGTACACAAGCTACAGGAATTCAATATCCACACCACTACAAGCCAATTAATATGTGATGTGGCTATCTCACCACTAGCAACCAATTAAGATGTGATGAGGGTATCCCACCACTGCCAAACAATTAATATGTGATGTGGCTATCCCACCACTGCCAAACAATTAATATGTGATGCCCCTGCACTGGCCCAGTAATCAAGGATCCTCAATCCTTACCACTAATACCAGTGAGGGACGTGCACATTGGGAGGATGACAAGTACACATACTATAAAGTACAATTTCCCTTAAGAGGACAAAGAGATCACAGGCAGTCTGGGACTGGTTTGTCCCTCTCTCTCCAGATCCCCAGTAAGACTCCCCACTGGCACAGCTATAGGGTTAAGATCTCAGCTGAGTGGTCAAGCAAAAACCTCCAGCACCCTCTCTGTCCAACCAGTGCTTTGTGTCCCTGCCCAAGTAGCTGACACACATACACACACACACACACACACACACACACACACACACACACACACACACACACACACACACACACACACACACACACACTTTGAGATTTGATTTATATACAAACACACATAAACTCCTGGGGAAGGTTAGCACAGATTCACTAGCTATGCCCTATTCTGCCCAGACTATAAGGTAGAAATCCCTGCCACCAACCACTGCTTACCAGCTACTATAAGGCCCTTCCCAAAGGGTGACCAATTCTACTCTGTAATGTTACTATTATCCAAATGGTAAGTGTGTCCAAGACTAATGCTTTTTAGGAGTGGCCTATACAGTATCACCAAATACATGTGCAAGTACTGTAAGAGCTTAAATATCTCTAAACAAACCACCCTCAATTAAAATGTTTACATATATTTAATAATAATAATAATAATAATAATAATAATAATAATAGCACAAGACAATACTCAGTAACTCAACACAGTGACAACAGAGTTCAGAAACACAGGAAATATTTTAAAGCATTTCAGGACAGTCTCACATAAATACAGAAAACATCTAAACTAACCTTGCTATATTCCTATCTATCTCTAAGAGAAATCACTGTAATCTAGTACTTACTATTAGCAAGGCAGAAGTGCTGGTGAGGGGATGTTTCTAGATCCAAGACAAGATACAAAATGCACAGACTTTCTCTGAGAAATAGTTCTTAAATTAATAGTACAGATTACTGCTGGGTTAGCTGGATGACATCACTACGTGACACATCTGTGCCAAAAATACTTATCTCTTAGACATTTTGCCTGGAACTGGAAGTCGCAAAACACCTAAATACTTTACATTTGAGACCTGTAATTACTTCTGTTTCCAGACAATAGAAATAATCCTCTAGCTGTAGACATCTTGTCTCCTAGCAGAAACGGAGAAATACCACAGTCATACACAATTTTAACTTATTTCTTTGAGTTTTGCAAGTTAACTCTGTATGTTCCAGCTTCTTACTATCAAAACATACATTTGCATAGGCATACAGTTCATATACATTTATGTTATTTTCCAGTAGGGTACACTGTGTTTACATTCTTGAAGCTCAGCACATAACATATAGTTTTCTTACATTTGTAAGACAAGCATACAAACCATATTACTATTCACGAATAACAGAATTATTTATAAAATTCCAGCTAGCTGGGCTGGCAGCCTTCACAATGCTAACAAAGGATGTGAGAGGGATGCAATGCAACATTGTAATGAAGGGATGCAAATTTTATATTAATGTTGATGACATACTGAGTTGAAATAACCTTTAGCAAGCACAGTGGAAACATTAGGGGTTATTTACATAGACTGCATTTATTGAATATGACACATACATACAGGGAAGATATGGTGATAACTGACAGTATTGCTGTAAACTCCACTTCATCATGTTTAAACATGAAGAAATGAGCCCTACAGTTGTTGTGCCATGCACATCAGGAAGGAACATGTTTTGTCATTTGTTGTCATTTGGAAACCATAGACAGAATGTATATTACCTTGAAACATGTATTATACAACCATACAACCATGTGTTGTATATTTATGTACATATTAAACAGTAATATAACAGCACTCCAAATACACAAGTGACAACTGACCACAGAGATATGATGACATTTCAGTTGATGAAGTTCTCCTTTCATAAATGGAGTGCAGCTATTATTTATTTTATTTTAACATTTGTTAACCATGTATTTTCAGCTGACCAATAGTCCATCTTCAGTGGAGGCTGGGGGGGACCCCATACAAAAACATAATTACAATAAGAAATCGTTACAAACAGTAGTTAACAGAATATATGGGAATATTATAAATATGTAGAGTGCAGATTAATAGGTTAAATAAAACACATAGAAATAATTAGAACAAAAAGTACACCAAGAAGTGGAAGTTGGGAATAAGAAGTAAAAGGTAGTAGTAGGGAATTATAAAATAAGCATAAAGAAAGAGAAATTAGTTATAGAGAAGTTTAAGTCTGAAGGAAGGGAAAAAGCAGACAAAGTAGAGTAGATAAGATGAGTAGAGTAATAAGAAGTGGTTAGTAGACAAACAATAGCAGCTGAAAGTTATGATAGGTTTTGGCATGAGCAGATCCATTTTTGTAGATTTTCTTTTAAAACGTTTTTGAAGATAGGAGTATGGGGAATATTTCTAATGCTCAACAGGAGTTTGTTTCAGGCTGGAGCAACTAAATAGCTATTTTAGTGATGTCCTGTTACATTTTAGGCTTGTGGATAGCTAAGAGAAACTGATCAGAGCTCTGTAAAGAGTGTGAGGGGGTGTAAAGGGATATAAGGGAAGAGAGTGCTAGGCAGAAGGAAGGTTTATTAAGAAGGGAGTGAATCAGAGAAAATTGAGAGAGTAAGAGTACTGGGGCTGATGAGAGTAGTAGGGTTGATTAGCAGTGAACCTAGCAATTTTATTACAGGTTAGTTCAAGCTTGGCCTTACGGGAGAATTGTAGGCTGGTTAAGATTGGGGAGGCATAGAAAAGGGAGAGAAGGAGGTAGGCATGAGCAAGGGAAAGTCTAGAATCATTAGTGAGGTATTTTTTACTCCTGTAAAGTAGTCCAAGTTTTTGATGTGTATTCTTGATAGAATTTAAAACATGCAGCTCAAATTTAAGTTGGTCATCTATGATTGCACCCAGTAACTTAGTGTGAGTTTCAACATTTATGACAGTGTTGTTAAGTGATGAAATAGTAAATGATGTTTTACAATGGAAAAGAGATTTAGGAAGAAATAAGAGAAGTTTGGGGGGTTTTTTTGTATTGAGTAGGAGTTGATTGTTGGAGAGCCAATTTTCAACAGAGTGAAAGGAGTTTTGAGTAATTTAGTGGAGATCCAAGATACTGTCAAAGGTTGAGATGATAGTGGAATCATCGGCATATTGTATGAGATTGGAGAGGGAGCAGGAGGTATGAAGACTGTTGGTGAAAATGTTCTAATGTAGTGGTCCAAGGATGGATCCCTGGGGCACACCCATAATGACAGGGAGAAAGGAGAAGAAGGAAGAGAGCTATTTGACAAATTGTTGCCTATTAGAGAGGTGGCTAGAAAACCAACACAGGGTAGGGTTAGAGATATTGAGATCAGACAGCTTGGAAAGAAGCAGGTGATGGGAGACAGTGTCAAAAGCATTGGAGAGGTCAAGGAAAAGACTGGAGACAAGTCTGTTATTGTCTCTGGCTTGGGCAATTGTTTGGGTGAAAGAAGTTAGAGCAAATGCAGAGCTATGGTTGGGGTCAGAATCCATGTTGAGTAGATGAGAGTAGATTATCATGCAGGAGGTAGTCCCATAGTTGCTTATGGATACACTCTTGTAGCAGTTTTGAGAGGGGGGATAGAATAGCTATGGGATGGAAGTTACTTAGGTCAATGGATTGCCCTCCCTTTTGGATGGCGATAATATAGAATAGTTTCCAGATAGAGGGGACAGACGATTCTTGGATAGAGTGGTTAATTAGGATAGAGATAAGGTATGCTATAGAGCAAGCAGCAATTTTTAGGAAAAGGGGGGAGTAAGTTGTCAGCTGAAGGACAGCATGGTTTTAGTTTGCTGAAAAGAGATTTAATGTACATGGTAGGGATAGGTTTCAGTGAAAAGGTATTAGTTTGTGATGATGGGGAGGGGATTGTGGGGAATTAGTGGTGTTATTGATATGTATTCATTTAGTGATAAAGTCAATGAAGCAGGAGTTAAGAATTTGGCAGTTTTCCTGGGACTATTGTCAGGACAGGGATTAGGAAAAGTAAGGGTATCAGGGTGGAGAACAGTGGTCCAGAATTCTTTGGGATTTCTCTGGTGGCTTGATAAGGGTTTTTGATAGAAGTTGCTCAGAAATTACTTGCTTTTTAGTGCAGTTACAGAGATGTTTGTAGTTTTGAAGATGAGTCTGGGTTTTGAATTTTAGCCAACATTTCTAGGCCTTGTCTCTTTTCAGCATTAGAGAGTGACTAGCCTTGGATAGCCAAGGTGCAGAATTGGATTTTATTCTAATTTTCCTAGGGGGAGCTAGGGAGCTAAGTGTTTCAAGGAATATGGTGTTGCATTTAAGTACAGCTTCATTCAGGGGTAGGTGGTGCAGGAAAGACCAGTTAATGGAGGAGAGTATATTATTGAATATGTCTGGGTTAAAGTTAGAGAGGGAGTAATGATATTTGTACTTGTGCAATTTACAGTGTTGTAAGGTATATCTTTGGGTGCAGATGGGAGAGTGGTTGTTCAAGGAATCAGGTGTTAATTTGGGGTTCTGATAAAGGTTTGGGTTAGAGATTAGGATCCAGTCCAGGGTAGTGCCAGAGTTAGAAAGTTTACTATGAGTTGGGGTTGTGATGCATTGAGTGAAGCCTTGATGATCAATGGAAGAGTTTGGGGAGTTTAGTGTGATGGATTGCCAGTCAATGTTAACATTACCTAGGATTACAGCCTCATTATTTATGTTGTGTGTAAACTAGGAAAGTACTTGTTCAAGTAAAGGAATATTATTTCCTGGTGGAATATTGATTAATTGTTATTAAATGATTATAAAGGGTATGCTCACAATAAATTAAAGCAAACACTGCCATAACAGTATGTAAACAGCAGAAAATCACACAGGAAAGTGTCCAAACACACTTTATGATTTTACATCATGCCATAAAGTTAGAAATGTTATGTAAATAGTCATGAGTTATAAATCTCTACAATGTGAAGAAATGAATGACAGTAATACATAAATGTTTGGATGAAGACATGCAATACAGAGCATTACTATTTGGAAATTAAGTTAAGCCTGTGAACAATCAATGACATATTCAAACATTTTTGTCTTGCCAGACTCAAAAACTCATGCTAGGACAGACATCAGAAAGCTGTGTGTCAACTTCTGATGCCATACAAATAGGCATGCTGTGTGTCATGATGGACACACCTGAAGGGCATACAGCATTTTCTTGTTATTATGTGTATGGATCCCCTACCTTGGAGAGTGATACCTTAAAAATGTTGCTCTCTGACTATGTCAGAAATGCTTTATTTGCCTAAGACACTTCTGTGTGACACACCCACCCAACAGGCAGATGTTACCAGATTCAACCCCCTGCCTGTCATACAGCATACTCTACAGAACTGTGTATTGACCTCATCTGCCACAGGAGCTTGCCGCAAATAACTGAAATTAATGTCTGAATTAAGTAAGGATATTTGATGATAATTTGTGCATACTATTATGGCAGAATAATGACAAGGAGGTGACTGCTAATGTTCACACAACTCAAAGCAGTGTAATATCAGTATTTCTTGGTCTAGGAAGCTGTTCCTGTTGTTCTGTACATTGATCACATTATCCAAGAATTGAACCACATTCTGTGTGGATATGCTATACAAGCCATTACTGAAGGCATGTGCCACAGGAGCACCGACACCATGATATTCCCACAACAACTGTTCACTGTCAGGAAGTTACAAAATGAGTTTATATTTTTTTCTTCAAAGTAAAAACTAAGAATAATAACTCCAATAATAACTCCATGCAGCATTGTGTAATGTCTGTATGCTTGCATAGTATTGCCCTGTGCTAGAAATGAACAGCAACCTAAGCCCACCAACTAATGATATGTGTATGAATCACATGCAATACAATGGAAGTCTTAACACAGCTCTGAGTCTCCACCTTTGTGAAGTCATTACATCATATGGCTGTGTTGCAAATAGTTTGAATGAGACAGAAGAGATAGGGTGTACACATTATAATAGTTGTGGATGTCATTCATGTATAACAACACACAATGCTCACAGTCACTCAGTGTGGGTGTTGAACACCTGACTATGTGACAACAGAAGCTATATGATACTGTGAAGAATGAATAAGCTTCAGTGCAGGTCTTGCTAAAATTGGGGGATATTTGGGTATTTGAAACTGTGACATGATGTTATTACTGCAAGTGATATGTGTGCCTGTAATTTCTTTAGATGGACACTATATGTCTATTTCTCACAAATTTGCCTGCTGCTAGATACCCTAAATGCAGTTGTCACTGTAATGGGAGAAGGGAAATTATGTACAATGTGTGGATAATCACGGATTTGAACACATGCCTTACTAAGACAGCAGCATACAGAACATTGTCTCATTTCCTCATGACACAGGAAAAGTCTTAGTAGTTCTCTTAGGAAAGCAACATTTTATCCAATAAAGCATTTTTGTGTAAGAAATGAGCAGATATTCTTCTAAATGGAATCCCCATCTATATATGTACACAGCAGAAAGCTGGGTGGCAACATTGTTACCTATATGCACATTCACAGTCAAACTGACACAAGTAATTCTAAGGAGTAATGGCTGAATTTGAACTAACTAAAATCTTGAGGTACACAACACTGACTGAATCACATGTGTCACATTAGATGTTGGCTTACAATTATGACACTGCGTATTTGATTGGATAACATCAGCATTGTTTAATAATAAGACGGAGGTAATTGAAGAGCACAATAACAATACACAGCTACACATCTTATATGCATTAGAAGACTTATCTATACAGCATGACAGACAAACACACACTCACCATAGTCAATCACTGCAAGATTAAAACCTCCTACATATTTAGTTATGTAGTCTAGAGAACACAGTATCAACAGCCAGCACCACAGGACAAGTCATACTACCAATAGCTGTTCTTCATTTTTGAAAACATAATGTAACTATTGTACTTGCAAAAAGTATTGTTGTGTAAGAACTTACCATAACCTTAGATGTCTTTCTCTTCTATATGGTACTGTATTCATGACTCAGGGAGTTTGCCTCTGGTGAACTCTCGCATGTCCGGCTGTTATACAAAAATTAAATACTACCGCTAGGGTGCGCGTGATATCCCACGCCTCTCTCTCAGATGTTGGTTGTAAATGGACGTCAGGTATAAAGAGGATGTCAGCATGCCCCTCTTCAGAACTGAATTCCACTGGAATCAGTGATTATGGAGTGGTTACTCCAGGAAACTGGAAACAGGCAAGTATGAAGGGGAGGGCTGGGTGGGAAACTATATTGCAACATATAGAAGAGAAGGACATTTAAGGTTATGGTAAATTCTTACACAATACTATGTCCTTCTATTCATATGCTTCTGTATTCATGACATCAGGGTGAGTGCAAAAGCTCTTGTCCTAATGAAGAGATGGCGGACCAGAAGCAGTTTCCACAAACCCATGGAGGATGGCTCTGGGAAATCCTGCCCTGGCTTTAGAGATCATATCCAGTTTGTAGTGTCTGGTGAATGTGTGAAATGAGGACCATGTAGCTGCCTCTAGGATTACAGCTGTGTCCAATCCTTTAAAGAAAGCCCCTGAGGAGGCACTGCCCTGGTTGAGTGTGCCCTAACTGGAGCTGGGAGTGACTTACCATGGTTGGTGTAGCAAAAGGAAATGTTTTTTGATATCCAAGAGGATATAGTTTGCTGGGAAACAGGTTGACCCATGTCTCTAGGGTGATAGGAGATGAAGAGCCTGTCAGATTTTTGGAAGGATTTGGTTTTGGCCAAATAAAATTCGAGCTGTCTGTGCACATCTGGAGAGTGA
Organism: Protopterus annectens; assembly: GCF_019279795.1. NCBI lineage: Eukaryota > Metazoa > Chordata > Ceratodontiformes > Protopteridae > Protopterus > Protopterus annectens. Next base: position 266,363,129 of record NC_056733.1, read on the forward strand.
AGTATCCACCAGGTTCAACAGACAGGATTTCCCTTTAACAAAACCAAATGGGGTCATGTCAAGTGTTTGAAGGTCTCTTATATCATTGTTGATAAGTTCCATGATGATTCTGTCCATGACCTTGCAGATAAGGCTGGTTAGGCTAATGGGTCTATAGTTCCCAGGGTTGGTGGATGCACCTTCCTTGAACAAGGGGGTGAAGGCAGCTGTTTTCCATTCAGCAGGGACAAAACCAGTGCTTAGGCTGTGGCTGAAAAGAGCACCCAATGGTGTTGCTAACTCCAACTTTAAACCACTCAGAATGCAGTCTGGAAAGTTATGAGGTCCTATATAGTCTGGAGATACTAGGTGGAGAGTAGGTGGTAGGACTATTCTGGGGTATATGTGGCAGGGACAGAGGAGAAAAGTTTTCACTGAGCCTGTCCACTAGCAGGTTGGCTATTTCATCTAATTCAGTATATGTGGTACCATTCACTACCAGTTCAGTGCAAATCTGGGCTTTTCCTTTAAGGTTTCTGATGTAGCTAAAGAATGCCTTATGGTTATCCTTAGCTAAGGCTGTTAATCTAGATTCATAGTTAACTCCACAGGACTTTACAAAATGTCTTATTTGGTTGTTCAAGCTGAGAAAGGTGTGCTTCCAGTTCTGAGATAGTTCCTTCTTGCTCTTAGACAACAATTTCTTCCTCTTATTATATAAAATGTTTATGGTGAATGTTCACAAGGCAGGCTTTTTTTCTTGAGGATCTTGCTTTGGTCCTATCAGTAATAGCTGAGTCAATAGTGTATATCCCAGTATAGGTGTCCTTGCTGTTAGTGGAGACAGAGCTTTGAAGCTATTCATGCCTTCTTGTAAGAGGCTGTAGTTGGCTGAAATATATTTTTATCTCTTTCTCTCTCTTGTTTTCACAGGACGGAAGAATAGCTATAGGTAAATGGATTTTACTTATCCAGCTTGAGTACAACCATCCAGTCATAGTTAATGCCTCCAAGAAAACTTAATCCCACTGCAAATAACTGCCAATATCTAAACTACCATGGCAAGGCTAGCCACCCTGTGGTGTAAACCCTGGCTCTAGATGATTGTTGAAGTGACACCTTAACCCCATGTGCAAAAACAGGGAAAAAAAGTCTTGAGTGACTGCATTTACGAAAGGATAACCTCAGTAGTGTGTTGCAGAGAATATGTTTGCTGTAAAAGTGGGATGGGGAGTCTTCTCCCATGTAAAAATCTTCACTTGAATAGAAGTAGATACAGCATATCTGTTCAGGAACCTATACATACCTGGCATTGAAGTCACACACACAATTTCGCCATTGTGGGCATTGAACGTTGTACCTATCTATTTACACAGATAAGAGAACAAAACATTAGCTGCAAGCACCACAGCAGAAGTCGACTTTTATCAGAGAGAGACTGCACTTATAAAAGGATGACCTCAGCAGTGTGTTTGTGGTAAATGTGGGATAAGGGATGAGAAGTCCTCTCCCACGTTAAATTTTTCCTCTGATTGGAAGTAGATACAACATGTCTCTTCAGAAAGCTATATATACCTACAGTTGAACCACACACAAAGAATTGAACCTCCTAGCTAGAGAACACAGTATGTGCTGTAAGTGCCACACAAGAAGTCTGACTTTTAAGGGGAGATAATGCACATTTAATAGGATGACTTCATGATTGTGTTGCACAGATGTCTGTGTTAAAAGTGGGATAAAGTGCAGAGGGAGTTGTGTCCAAATTTAAAGTTTTCTCCTGAATGGAAGTGTACACAGCACATGTATTGTTGAGGCTTTGCTTTACTTACCTGTTACTTGAACTACACACACAAGTTTACTGCTATTAGATTTGAACCACCTACTTAACTCGTTATACAGTCTAGAGAACACACTATTTACCACAAGTATCACATGAGAAGTCAGAATCTTAAGGGAACAGCATGCACTTTTGACAGGATAACCTCATAAGTGTGTTGCAGATATTTTTGTGTTAAAAGAGTGATAAAGTGCAGAGGGAGATGTGCCCAACTAAATTTTTTTCCTGAGTAGAAGTGGTACTGTTCACCACTGCCAGAGTCAAACCACCTGCTTAACTAGTTACACAAGCTGTAGAACAGAGTATTTACTGCAAGCACTACAGGAGAAGTCTGACTTTGCTAATGTGAAAATGCACATTTGTAAGTATGAAAATTTCACTGTTTCGGACATCAGCTACTGTGTATCACAGGTTTTGGGACAAATGCATGTGTCTGCACAGGGCAGCATAACAGCACTGTGCTTGTCCCACGTAATTATACACTTCTCTGCTAACGTGTGTATACTCTCATTCATGTACATTGCACTACTACGAGGAAAATGTACCTGTTTCACAATATAATGTATCAATGGCTATCACAATTGAAAAACAGTGGACTGTCAAACAAAAATTCATGACAGTTTATCCTGGAAAGATTGCATGCAAACATTAACCATTTATTGTGTCATAGGATAATAGGACGTTACTAGGCTAATGACCCTGGGGCCCTTACAAGCCTAGACAAGAGTTTATCCCCCCCAAAAAAACCTCAGTCAGCACTTGGTGCCCCTGTCAGTGAGGGACAAAGGTGAAACCTCTGGGACAAATGTGTGGTATTGTCAGTTGTCTTGCCTCATGCTTGCACAATGTGCATTGACAACACAAAGAGATGCTTCCTAAAAATGACAGTGCACTTCTGAATAACATGGATGTATTATATGTGAAAAAGTTATGTACCATTGTAACAAAGTTGCAAGTGTAACCATTGGATTGGAGACATATGTTAACTGACTGATTTAACTGAGTCAACATCACTGAGAAATCCAGATACCTTGGTTTTAAAATTCAAGTAACACATACAGAAATCACACAACCTACTCACATGATTCTTTGTTGTAATTGCTTTTAACTTTGTCCCTGAAGTGCAGCACTGGCAATATAATTTGCACTGCTGACAGCAAAGTATTAGCACGTGTACAATTGTATCTTGAGGTGTTGAACTTAGTATGGGAATTAGCACCAATGTATGCTACTCTATACTGACCTTCATGCAAATAAGTAGTATAAACATACAACCACATCTGAATCTGAATTAATACAGAAGATATATGTACATATGTGTTATGGTCATGTTTCAGGTGTCATGATTTATATATTTGTCATTTCAGCTGCAATCCTTCACTCCTGATATGTATGATACATGTATGTGATGAAACACATGATGGACAAAGCTTGTTATAGCTGGTGGAAACATGGCTTATGTAAACAGTTTTGAATCAAGGAGGTCTATTTTGGTGACACAGAAGGGGTGGGAAGATGTGGACAGTTTTGATACAAATACACATGCAGACATACTAAGACATTAGTTTATGGTTCATTTCTGCACATATTTGTGTTGTGTTACTGTTTGGTTTATCATCATAATTATACAGTCAAGATCTGTACATGACAGTGTTCCCAATAAGGAGCAAACAGATCAATAGAGCAGCAGGATAGTGGTATGTTAATAACGTGTGTAGCCAACACTTACACACACAGGAGTCATACAAAACATTCAAGAACACTTTAACACACATCTGGATTCGAACCTAGACAGTATTCCAAAACAAATTTATACACCTGAGCATTACCTAACCACAACACATAGGAAGTCTTACTTTCCAAAGTTCAAATATGATAACAGACTGAAGCAAAGAAGAATGTCTGTATTAATCTTCATTGCACTCATGGCAACTGCAATATCAAATAATGTGCACATTACATCCAGTAGCATAATAAATATGAAACAGTGAAAAGTGATGATACAGAAGTGTGACAGATAGAGACATGGAGACTGGGATACAGACAGAAAAAGAATATTATATTTCTGTTGGGCATTGACATCTTTGGGGTGTGTTACTGTCATGTATTTCCTGATAAGTAATCTGTCATTCTGTGAATGATCAAGTATTTCCAATAGGGATTAAGCAGGGGTCAAAAAGTCGAAACATGATTAAGACATAAGTAAGATAATGGTGGGTTACTAAGATATGTAGACAACACTTATACACATAATAGTAATATAAATAAAACATTAAATATTACTTTCACATATTTCTGGATTAGAATCCTTGACATTATGCCAAAAGCATAGTTACAGATATGTGAATTATTTCAACACACCACACGGGTAATGTCACTTCACAACCTTAATTTTACTGGTTTGAAAGGACAGTCACAATACATTGAGGCAAGGGAGAGTGCAGGAATTGGGTTTCATCACAATGATTACAATTTTAACATTATATAAGGTGTACATTACAGCCAGAAGCAAACTAAGTGATCCAAAGCAGAATGCCTCCTAACAACATTTGAAACTGGAACATCTTACATGGTGCATATCTCAACCTATTCAAGAGAAGATTAGCCAGACTGTACATAGCTAAGTACGGTAATGTGAAAGACATCGGAGTAATGTGGCCAAAGGTAAACAAATCACAAGATGTTACCAAGAGCTGTGTGCTTCTATTTGCCCTAAGGTACAAGTGCTGCTCGTCGTCAGGCATCGTACAACTGCTGAGGAGACAGAGTGATTTCAGAGAGGGGGGAACAGACATGAAGAGGGGGAGAGTGAGGCAGGGAGCAAGTATATTAAGGCAGAAGCAATACAATGGTGTCTCAATACAACATGTAGGCAACAGCTACATATAGTGTTATAAAAACAATCAGTAACAGTTTGCAAATGTCTGGATTAGAACCCTTGAAAGTGTACAAAAAACACTCTATATATGTGACCATTATCTCAGCATGCCACAAAGAAACTCCTGTTTCATACTCTAATTCACACATTTGAAGGAACAGTGACAACTTATGAAGCATAAGGGGTGAAGAGAGAGATGGAGAGAGGAATAGCAACAATATTATTTATGGAACATTTTGGGCCATCTTTATGGTGTGTTACTCTTGGGTGTTTTTTCATTATTAATCTGTCATGCTCTCTACATTAAAATGCTTTATATAGGGAGCAGAAGGAATAGGAAAGTAGACTAAGACCTGAGACATAAGCAGGATAAATATGGTTTACTAAGTCTCCATGTTGTGCATGGAATGTTTTTTCAAATGCTTCCTTGTTGCGTAATTCAAATGCTATGTTATTAAATGTAAGTGGAGATAAATACAGACATTTGCAGTTAAACGTGATATGAATCTAAAATGTCATGAAATAATAATTTGAGATCTAGATGTAATCAAACCCATAACATTATGCAAAGACATCAGTCTACAGGCAGGGGAATTATCGCAGCACACCATATAGCAACTTGTAATTCATTAGATCCATCAGGCAAAGAACTGTAACTGACAGTACTACCTTTGTGTTCCTTTAGCACAGCAAATTTAAGCACATCTAGGCAAAGTGAACATTGCTAGTACAGATGAAATTAAAATATTCACCTTTTGTCATGGGAAGTTAAACGCCATTCACCATCACCCAGCAGTGCTTGGAAATGCCAACTTCTGCACAAAATGCTCTGGACAAAAACTGAAGAGTTTTTGATGGGCCATTTCTGGCCATGAGTGTTGGTTCTGTTTTATGACCAGATTAAACGTGGGAAAAAGGGGTTGGTAAGACTGTACTGAAAATGGTGGGAGGCAGGCAAGCAAATAGTAAGGCACAGGTGATAAAACAGGAATTTACAGGATGTGGTGAGAAAGCACTATAGCTACATACTAATTCACAACATAAAAGCAGAATTGTAAACAGACTTTCATGGCTTTGCAGCTTCACCACACCATGGATGCATGACAACAACAGATTACTGTTATATAGCCAAATGGACCAAATCAAGTGTGTCAAAATGACACAGAGGCAAAGTAGAGAACTATTTATGGGAACTATATATATATATATATTTTTTGTGGGACACGTGCCCATTATTATTATTTTTGTTTTTTGTTTTGGAAAGAGAGAGGAACGTTGGGGAATGTACTTAGGAATTAGAGGTCAGGTACGTAGGGTAGGTTAGGTAGCAGGCACAGACGTACAGGACATACAAGACAGACATGGATGGGGGTGGAGACAAATGGTTGGGGGACACCATGATTGAGTATAGGTAGGGGACATTGGAAACACATCCACATGCAGCTTGTGAACAGTGAGAATCTAGTCCTCACCCTTAAAAACGTCATCACTGTCTCCTGTGTCAGTTGCCTGGGTCAGTGCTGGACATGGCATTGTTTTGGCAATGTGATACAGGACCTTTTTAACCCTGCTGATTTGGGCACTGAAGCCCTTCTCCATTATCCCTCTACCAGCCCCTGACAGGTGACAACATTTCCACCTCCACTATTCCTGCTCCCACAGGGTACTACTGCACAAGTAGCTGGGGCAGAGCTACCTGACACATGTAGAACAGTTAGGGCAGAAGTTGTCAAGGCAACACTGACAGCTTCTGACACAGATATGTTGGGTATCTGTGCTGCCTGTGGTGGTTCTACTGCAGCCACCTGTGGAGGTATTGCGGGCCAAACCACACTGGTCAGTCTGGCTCCTGTGCTGACGGCCATTCTTTTTTGCAGCAGGAATATATTAAAAAAATACATAACCAAAAAAGAGAGAGAGAGAGAAAAGGGGAGGCAATAAAGAGAGAATTAGATCAATGGCATGTTGCATTACTTTATTATTCAATACATAAACCAATGTGAGAAGTAAATATGTACACCTTTGCCACATCCCGATACGATAAGAAGGCAGAAATGTGCCATAAAATCAATCACAGTTTTATGATATGACTGACAGAATCATATATTTGAGTTTAATTTTAGTTTACATTTAAGTTAATAACTGCATTTGCAAATATTAAATTGTTAATAATGCAGTATTGCAGTTAATATCTTAAAAATACTATCCTGCAAAAAAAAAAATCTCAAGTCCATTTCTGGGTATTAAACCCACACACAGTGGTCAAAAGAAAGGTTGCTGTCAACCTGTGTTCCCAGATCTCTTATAACTCTTTCTGTGTTCAGTGGACTACCATCAATGTAGTAGTTCATGGGAACAAGGTTTTTGCCAAAGGTGATGACGACACATTTTTTGACATTGAGCTTAAGGCCATGATTTTGACACCAGTCGTTGGTCTCAGTGAGGCCTTTCTGTAGGATGTCAACATCACTTGGGGAGTTAATAATGGCTTCCAACTTGCAATCATCTGTGAACTTTGTCAGCCAGAGTCCCTTTGTGTTAGACTGGACTTCTGAGAAGTAGATACCAAACAGGAAAGGACCCAGGACCGATCCCTGTGGGACTCCACTCATGACTGGTCGGCAGTCTGACTTGGAATCAGCTACTTATACACTGTGGGTTCTATCTGTGAGCCAATTTGCAACCCATCTAGTGATATAGGGGTTGATGCCTAGCTTGGTGAGTTTTTCTATGATTCTTGAGTGGGGAATGGTATCAAAGGTCTTGGCCAGATCAAGGTAGGTGGTATGAACCACCTTGCATTCATCCACAGCTCTGGTGACTGACTCAAAGAAGTCGACCAAGTTGAGCAGGCATGATCTACCCTTCAAAAAACCAAACTGTGTGGGATCCAGAGTTTGGAGATTCCCTATATCCTTGTTTATTAGGTCCATGATAATGCATTCCATAGCTTTGCATATCAAACTTGTCAGGCTAATGGGGGATAGTTCCCGAGGTCTGTAGTCGCTCCTCCTTTGTGGAGAGGGATGACTATAGCAGTGTGCCATTCGGTAGGGAAAAAGCCTGAGGTGAGGCTGTGATTGAACAGGGCACACAGGTGAGGTGCCAGTTCACTTTGTAGTTCATGTAGAACACAGCCAGGGATACTTTCAGGTCCCATAGAAGCTGTATTCTTGGCCTTGGCCATATAGTTAGGGGTGTGTGGGGGTGAAGCCCCTCACATGGGTGGGTTAGGGATGGTGCGGTTTAGGTTTTATTTTTTTGGGGGGGTAACTGGTTACTTACCCTGGGTAGATGTTCATTGTTCTGTCAATGAAGTGGGATTTCAATAATTTGCATGTTCACCAACTGTGATTTTATGATGTGTGATTTCGACGTACTCAGGTAGATCCATCTGAACTGATACCCAGTTCAGATATTATATGTAATAACTTTTGCAAAAAGACACACAGCCTTGCAAACTACATTTGTCCAATTGAAAGCACAGCAATGGCTTGGTAGACACGATACATTACATCAGAAATCACAGAAGGTGTGAAATATGGTAGTGAGATTTGGCCGTGTGTGATGTGCAATCTACTGACACTAGCTTCAATGATACATACTGAAAGGTTTCATGGTGTTTGTTCTGATCATGGTTGTTGGAAGACAAATGGTACTACTTATGACATATTAGGTTGTTGGAATTTAACATACTAGTAAGACTGAGTAGTACAACCTGGAAATCGAACCACTGAGGAAAAAAGGTTAGAATGTTAAACTTTGCTTATTAATTGTCAGTGCCAAAGGAAAACTTACTGCTTAGCATGGTAATTACAGGTATACTAATTTTAGAATGCTGCCTGTATGTTTGTGACTTAGTCATGGGACTACATTGCTATGTCAAAGGCAGTATTTGTGCTTGTAAGTACAGCTCAAATACATGCAGTTGAATAACCTGAGTAAGACATGTTGGTTTGGGTTACATACATACTTCACAACACATACTAACATAACACATACTATATGTGATTACTACTAATAATAGTTATAACAAAACTATTGTGCACATTATACATATGCATGTGTGTTCTACATTAAATATCCTCACTGTCATGTTTAACATAATTTACACATACTACACTGGGCTTCTATAGCAGGCAGTAATGATGCATTTGTTACAATAAACATAGTTATGATACTTATTTTCAATTATTGTCACATTCCTAATCAAAATATTGTCCTGGTAGAGCCCCTGGCTGCTGTGCGCTCCTGACTCTAGTGTTCCTGTACCTCCCACATCTGATGAAGTGATGAAACAAAAACGTATGTTTTGAACGTTAATGCTGGTGATTTCAATACAAGTGTGATTTTAATTTACTCGGTGTTTACGCTGTCGAAAAACACGTGGTACATTTGGCAATTTCTTCGCTGACTGGGAGCTTTATTGTGCATCTCTGGGTTCTTGTTTTAGATTTACTGGTTTTCATTGAAGCCCTTGCATCTTTTTGTGTTTAATGAAAAAGAGTGTTACATTAGCAAGGGCAGGGGTTGTGATGTATACCTGGCTGCCCTCCATGGAAGTGGATATCACACAGAATTATTATCCATTTTTCCTTGAAAAGTGTACATTATTTTTGTAAGTACCACAGTATATTACTGAGTTACAGAAATGGTTTTCCTCTTAAAAATGTTTCATTCATTTCTTTTGGCTGTTGGGGGGGATCTGTATGCGTGTACTCACATGGTGCCTTACATTTTCATATATTTTGTTCATAATGGACAGACACATTCATAGATATTTTTATTTTAACAATCAGTTCTGGGATACTTATGTTTTTTCCCCCCATTTCCTCTCATACAGGGCTATGGTGCCCAAGCCATCTGCATCCCATGAACCACCATACAGTGATGCTAAGAATGAAGTCAACATTCAGACTCTATGTCACCATGGGTCATTCCTCTTAGAGACAGAGAAAGTGGCAGAGGTGACAAGTCCTCCTGTGATGGTATCTGGGAGCAGGAGGTCAGCAATGATAATGGAGTTGGATGCCATGGATGCACATATTCCAAAATAACACATAGGGCCAATGACATGAATACAGCAGCCAGACATCTTGCAACTGCAACTACCCATAAATGTAAGGCTATGAGAGATGGTCCTCCTACTGAGCCACCACTGACCAAAACAGAGAAGATCCTGTCCACTCTCAGAGATCCAGACAGCTTATCAGAGGGTTCACACAGAATTGTTAATATTGGGGCTGACATGGAAGACAACCCAAGGGTATCTACTGCAGAATTTGCAGATATGCTATATAATGAAATAACTGTTGTTGTAGAGATATAAGAGACAGAGAGAAGGGTAGGATAGAACAGACCCTGAGACAGAGGATGAAGGGGGGATTCAACTGGACAATAACATTTTGTATGAGATGTGTCTTACTCTACAGCTGTAAAGTGAATTCTATTTTTGCGTCATTTGTTTGGTGAGGGAAAAGGAGAAGGAGCTGGCAAAGAAAGGGGGTGTCAACTAAACAATAACGTTTTATATGAGATGTTCATATTCTGCAGCTGTAAAGGGCATTGTTGTCTGTTTCTTGTGCCATTTGCTTTGTGATGCTTATTATCCATGTTTCATCTCCTTTTTTGTATCTAGGCATATCTGGTTCATTTTCGCATGACCACCTGCACTTGGTAAACACCTTCTCTATTCTTATTAATGTACAAAATGCTATGTAACTGAAATGTATTTGTTTTCATTGCAATAGCATCACTTACTTTTTAATATATGTTTCATATAACATAATTTTGAGCAATGTTTATTCTATTTATCTTCTTTGGGTTGATTACTTGTTATCATAAGTGATCCTGCCAGTGGCCCTGGGAACTCCTATCTCCTGATGTCAGAGTATCAGTAGCCTCTGATTATGATGGTGGCGATGAATAGGGATAGTCTGGGGTTGTAGAGGGTCAGACTGACACTTAGGTTGTGCCTACAACATTTCCTGCCCATATTTCAAACACAGTCAGTATGCCTATCCATACTGACTGTGGCCAAAATATGGACAGAGTTAGTATTTCTATGCATACCCATGTCACACAGACCTCAAACACAGGACAGATTAAGGGTGATACCATTGATCAGGATAGTGTGGTTATTCCTGCTGCAGAAGTGGTTAACTCTCCTTGTAGTCATTGTGAATGCAAGGTTCCACCTAGGTGATTTTTACAGATGCTTGGAGGAGGCTTCCTGTCCACTATCCTACTGATGGTGTGTCAGTAGGTGCCATGTGATATATGTGCAGGGCTGTCATGGAGGGACAGGCACATTCCACAAGGTCCTCAGAAGAGATGTGAGTATAAATGTGCATTCTGACTTGCGTGACTGCCTGAACCATGTGTGTGACTCCTTAGACAGGATGAATGATGCACTGGATCAGGCAGTGTCTGCAATGAAACATCTGTTGGGGCAGGATCAGCATTCACATGTCTGGCGATCTGCTACTTCATCTGATGTTAGCCAACATAGCCGTGCAAGATCCCACTCCCACAGTGGCACTACTTCAACTGCTCTGTCAGTGATTACAGTTTCCACACCCAGACATAGTAGGCTACATC